>NC_139705.1:41349507-41414507 GCF_964188405.1 Protomyctophum parallelum
CATCTACCACCACCACCACCACCTCCACCAGGGGGCGGCACTCTCTGCGTCGCCGTTTGCCTCGGAGGATGACCTGAGCGAGTCGTCCAGCCCCTGCTCGTCGCTCTGCTCCAGCCCGGAGTCCTCCTCGTCATCCTCGCTTCACTTCCTGGGCTCCAGCCCGGAGTCCTCGTCCTCCTCGGTGCACTTCCTGGGCTCCGGCTACGACAGCAGGAGTTGTGGGAGCGGCTCCTCAGGCAGGGAGAGCCACAACGACTGCCTGTTGGACCTCCTCCTGTCGCAGTCCTCGCTCGCCTCCTCTTTGGGCGGCGGAAACGTCACTCTCTCTGCTCCTCCGTCTTCCTCCCAGCCACCCTCTGCCCCGGCATCCTCCCCTCTGCTGCCGATGGGCCTGGCATGGGAGGCCAGGAGGGAGCAGCGGCTCAGCCTCCTGCAGCAGCAGGCCAAGGAAGATGGCTACGAGTTCCCTGTGTTCTTGGAGGAGCTCCATCAGCTCCACCAGCTCTTCCAGCCCACGCTGGAGGAGATCGAGGAGTTCCTGGAGGAGAACATGGAGGACATAAAGGAGGAGGAGGGGAGCGACGGAGGGATGTCGCCGGCGTCGGAGGAGGCGGAGAGCCCGTGGACGGTAGCCGGAGACGCCGGCGCGGCGCCAGAGAGCTCCGATCAGACCGTCCCGGTGGCGTGTGGCGCACACTCTCCAGACTCCTCCCACTTCGCAGAGGCCAAACATTTGTCATCGAGGACTGAAGCGGACAACGCTGCGCCAGTCGCGGATTATAGTTCTAGTCCTGCTAGTTCAGATAGTGACGTTATGGATGGAATTAAACAGGAGAACTGTTCATCCCCGGCAGTCTCCGTAGAGGGTTCGGGCGCTACATCCGGCATGCCGGTCATATTACAGATCCAGCCCATACAGATCAAACAAGAACCCAGCCCCAGTGCCGTGTCCAGCCCTGTCACCCAGCAGCCGCCTCCCCAAGCGGCCCAGACCCCCTCGGACATCAAAATAGCCCAGCTCCTCGTTAATATCCAGGGGCAGACCTTTGCCTTGGTGCCTCAGTTGGTGTCCCCTGGCAACCTCACCAGCACGCCCGGAACCGCCGGATCGTCCAAGTTTGTCCGGATCGCACCGGTGCCAATCGCTGCAAAACCCATGGGCCTGGGAGAAGCCGGGGTCGGAGGAGGCTCCGCCACGGGGTTCCTCATCGGAGGCCAGAAGTACCAGAAGAGCTCTGTAGCGGACCTTATCAAAATGCACAAGTGCTCGTTCCCCGCCTGCAATAAAATGTACACCAAGAGCAGCCACCTAAAAGCCCACCTGAGGAGACACACAGGAGAGAAACCCTTTGCTTGCACGTGGCCAGGCTGCGGCTGGAGGTGAGCATCAGTGAATCTGTGCATGAGTTGTGATTCAGATAGGGATAGTTACTGACTGCCAACTGAACTAGTTTAGTTTAGTCTCTGAGTTAAATTGGCAGATTTGTTACGGCGTGGCTCTGTAGGAGGCAAGAGGCCTAGAAGCGGATCTGTCCATGCGTGTGTTTGTCTGTCTGGAAAATAACCGTCGCCAAATTTCAAGTTTTTTCCCCCTATTCATATGTTTTTTGTTATTTAATTTTGTAATGGAAGTCAATGGTGGTCAGATCAGGCTGAAACCTGAGGCTATAGCCACATGAGGTCCTATACAGTAGATCCACATGGGAGCCACGCTTGTTTTGATTTGTTTTTTGTTTTGTTTTCAATGAAATGCATGATAAAATAAATCCAAATTCTCGCATGACAAATCAGGCACTTGAAACAATTGATGGGTGTGTGTAAGCATGTATGACAGCCACTCTTCGTTTTGCTATGGCCTTCCATGTTAATAGCCCGAATGCAACCTTCCAGTGAACTGGACGGCACTCTAACCAAGAGTGCATCAAATACATCAAAATCACGTTCACGTGCGTCAGCGCATTTATCTAAAGTCTATACATCCAGGTCAACAGGGCTATCAGCTTCTTCTATTGACAGATAAGACAGACTGTACGCAAAACACATGTGTAGCAATAACTCATGGAAGGATGAAAAAAATCTAATCTGGAATTAAAAGCTACCTTTGTTTGCAATGATTAGGCCCAAAATGGTCTTCCCTGGTCAAATATTGTTTAGTTTTTGCCTGAGGAAGACTGTTGAAACATTTAAAGAGCAAATAAATAAATGCTCTGCTTACACACAAAATTATTAGTTCTTCAGCGATTCCTCAGTGGTTGTTTGGAGTCGTTGAGGTGCTATATAGCACCGTAATAGCACCAGTCATACAAAAGTCCCTGTATTAGTTCTTTAGCAGTTCCCTGCTGGTTCTTTAGTATAATTTAGGTACCTCAAATGGGTCTATATCGCACCATTTGACAAAGGTGTTTATGGTAATGACTTTAAGATAGGTATGGATAGCAGTAGCACACCCAAAAAACGGTTCCGCTACGGTTAGGACTATGGTTAGCATGCACTAAAAGTGGTTTTCTCCTGTTTTTGTTGAGTGGCACCGTCGTACGCCAAGGTATAAATTGGACTTGAGGTAATAATTTGTTCTGGTCGTGTAACTGTGCTATCGGTGTATTTTTCCTGCCATGGCAGGAGTTGTAGATTAGATAGGGAGGCTTTTGAAGTTTCATTCAGACTTTGCACCGCGTTGGCAGACCCACACTTGTTTGTTCTCCGTCTGCAACAACTTGATATATGCTCTCTGTGCCTCACACACACACACACGCACACACACACGCACACACACACACACACACACACACACACACACACACACACACACACACACACACACACAACTGGCCTGTTGCAGTATGAAGTTCAAAGTATTTATTAGTTACTCTTTTACTTTGGCAGACCTTTGTGGCCTGCTAATTCAATATGATCCATCTGCGGAGGATCCATCCATTTTTGTTCTATTGAAGATGGGATAGTCCACTATTCCTCAACGTAGTGTGGCACCAAATTCTGGGCCCTGGGAGTCTGGGACAAGTACTCACTGTCAATGTTTGTGTGGGCGGAGGGGGCACCCCGTTACTACATCCCTCCAGGGGTTTTTGTTTTTGACAGGGTTCTCGAGTCTAGATGGTCCCCAAACGAGTTTGATGTGGTTCTGTCATTCGTCAGACACACATCATCTCAGTCGGAAATCCTGTATCCTGCTTCCAAAGATTAGTCTATAAACCACGTTTATGAGTTGTTGTTTTTTTTCTTTTTTTACCCGCTACTGCCATTGCAATGCTCTGCAGTTTCCCCCCCCCCCATTCTGTGTGAAGGGAGGGGGTATCAGATAAGTTGTGCTCTGCTCAGCAGTAAGTCCTGCAGCTGTGCCAGGCCTTATCAGTGGCCTGGGTTGCCCCCGGTAACAGCCAGCTGGGTGGATGGTGGGATGACAGTGGCATCATCACAGCTGCAGCTGTTTTACATCTACTCCACATGTAACCAACCCTGGTCCAGCTGGGCCACTATCTGCCCCATGCACAATGCACTCCTGTTCTAAATGTAGCCCTGGGTTAGTACTGCTGTATAGTAGCGCACGCCACCGTTGTACAAACAAATTATAATTAACAGGGTTGAGTTGTTAATCAGACTAATGAATTTAGTCGATTAGAAAATGAATATTGGATGTATATATATAAGGGGACAACGGATTCTCGATTATTCATAACCTTCTTGAGCCAAATTAAGTCGGTTTATTGGTTCTAAGTGTTATATTTCTGGTTAATTTCCAAGCCCTGTGGTATAGTACAGCTGAGTGTGCTGGCATCGGGCCTACCACAGCTATGCACTGTTTGATGATGCTCCAACAGTATGGATGATGTTTTGGATAGAAATAGGTTTATTGAGCCCCCCAATAAAGGGAGGTCATTTTGTGGCGCCAATGAATTGATCCAAAAACAACAAATATTTCACAATTATTTAAATCTTGTCAACTTGGCAACTAAATCAAACCGCTTATGCTGTTGAATCATGTCCTTGTGGGTTAATATAACCAGAACACTGTACAACTCATCACTCCATCCATCAGCCTCACAGAGGCTGTAACCATTTGACCAAAGACATGGTGGGACATCCAGGAAAATCAGACGGTAGGAAAACTGAGAGGGAGACAGTGTAGGAGAGATAGACAGTAGGAAAACTGAGAGGGAGACAGTGTAGGAGAGATAGACAGTAGGAAAACTGAGAGGGAGACAGTGTAGGAGAGATAGACAGTAGGAAAGCTGAGAGGGAAACCGTGTAGGTTTGATAGACAGTAGGAAAGCTGAGAGGGAAACATTGTAGGAGAGATAGGCAGTAGGAAAGCTAGGAGGGAGATACTAGTGTAATAATAATAATAATAATAATCTTTATTGTCCCGAAGGATATTTGTCTTCACAATCTGTTCAACAGTTCAACACCCACATCAAAAACAACACAGAGCACATAACACAAAAACACAAAACATGAGGTCCCCACTGTGTGCAGAACCATCCTATCTGCACACAGTGGGGACCTCATGTTTTGTTTTTTTGTGTAGGAGAGATACAGTAGGAAAGCTGGCCATGGGAGGGAGATAGTGTAGGAGAGATAGACAGTAGGAAAGCTAGGAGGGAGAAAGTGTAGGAGAGATAGACAGTAGGAAAGCTAGGAGGGAGATAGTGTAGGAGATCTGAGAGATAGACAGTATAGGAAAGCTGGCCATGGGAGGGAGATAGTGTAGGAGAGATAGACATTAGGAAAGCTGAGAGGGAGAGTGTAAAAAGGCTTAGTTTAACATGAATCGTGTTTTATTGTTTGTTGTATTGTTTATTTTGTGTCTGTATCAATTAATTAACTTGGCCGGTCACTGGTCCATAAAGCCTATGCCATGCCAGTCCGTGACATTCTATTGTGGCTAATGCATTATACACAGCACCATCGGAAAGGTCACCGTGTAAGAAACGGCCATTTGTGCACCACAGAGTTAAATTACCTGTGTGTACAAATCCCACGCTGCCATTTAAATGTGTCAGCCAGGTGACAACATAATGTAAAACAAGCTGACATTTACTAAAACACACACAGAGAACAAACGGGACACAAAAAGGGCTTGCAGTCTAGTCTTGTGATATGTAACCTTTACCTTTACATGCACTGAAACAATTCTTAGTGTGAATTTATCCACATTTGTATGTAAATACTCTCAGAGTTCAATTTAAAACTAGAAATATGTGCTTATCGGAGCACAGATCTCTGCCAGGCTGGGTTGCCTACCCAGGGGTGGCCCGCCCACCAATAATTGTCAAGGCAAAGTGTATCTAAACCCTGTTTGCTCTTGTTGGTATCAGTGAAATCGCATTGGGGTACAACAGGTCCTTTTTTGCTAAATTCGGAAGGCAATCGTAGCCAATCACACAATGGAATCCGAAAAATCTGAACGATCCATGAATGATATCAGACGACAGTAGCAAAAAGAAAAGACTGTGTCATGATCCAAGGAATCATATACTGCCTGACCTATGTTAATATGTTATAGGCCAAAACATAAAGCAACTTGTCACCATATTGCCGGTTATTCCTTGGCCTGCTGGAAGTGTGGGAATATCTAGTTATTTTTTAGCTCAAACCTGCTGAGATGATCTCTTGCCTTCTCCTCCTCCCCTCTCCACCCCCGTGGAGGACCTGCTGTACTCAGTGTACTGTAGCTGCTCTCCTCCGTGAGGGAGCGAGAGGTCTAGGGACGAGGGTTTAGAGGTAGAGACAGGGGTATAGAGGGAGCGAGAGGTAGGGACAGGGGTATAGAGGGAGCGAGAGGTAGGGACAGGGGTATAGAGGGAGCGAGAGGTAGGTTGGGAGGGTTTAGAGGTATAGGGACAGGGGTATAGAGGGAGTGAGAGGTAGGGAGGGAGGGTTTAGAGGTAGGGACAGGGGTATAGAGGGAGCGAGAAGTAGGGAGGGAGGGTTTAGAGGTAGGGACAGGGGTATAGAGGGAGCGAAGGTAGGGAGGGAGGGTTTAGACTTAGAGGTAGGGACAGGGGTATAGAGGGAACGAGAGGTAGGGACAGGGGTATAGAGGGAGTGAGAGGTAGGGAGGGAGGTTTTAGAGGTAGGGACAGGGGTATAGAGGGAGCGAGAGGTAGGGAGGGAGGGTTTAGACTTAGAGGTAGGGACAGGGGTATAGAGGGAGCGAGAGGTAGGGACAGGGGTATAGAGGGAGCGAGAGGTAGGGAGGGAGGTTTTAGAGGTAGGGACAGGGGTATAGAGGGAGCGAGAGGTAGGGAGGGAGGGTTTAGACTTAGAGGTAGGGACAGGGGTATAGAGGGAGCGAGAGGTAGGGAGGGAGGGGAACTGTATGCCTTTAGTCTCTGGTAACATGAGAAGCTCATGTGTTGTCGCTACTGGAGTAAATAGAGCTTGAGGAATTCAAATGGCTGGACTCAAGCACACAACCTGCTGTGACACATAGGCCTACTGTCAAAATCACTTAAAGGTGTTCCTACTTACTGTACATTCTCCTCTCTCTCTCTCTCTCTCTCTCTCTCACAGTCACACACTCACACATTCACACAGTCACTCACACACACACGCACACACACACACACACACACACACACACACACACACACAGACTGTTGTTTCTCATACACCTGCATCACTTTTTCCGCACATTTATTGTATGTGTGGCACAGACAAAAGTAAATGTAAACACATAAAAGAGCATATATACACATAAACAAATGGATGGACACACACTCACTACCTGCTTCCTCATCAAAGCACACAGTCAAATAGTCCACATCAAAGCACAGTCCTGAGCGCAGACCTGCATGCAAACTTTGATGTGGGCTCGATGATGGACAGTGTTCAGGTTTACTGCATGTGACAACAGCGTGTGCGTGCGTGCGTGAACGTGTGTGCGCGCGCGTGTGTGTGTGAGAGTGTGTGAGTGAGTGACCGATGACATCATAGGCTTGCCACTGGCTTCTGCCTTGTTCATACTCTGTCGTAGAACAGTGTTGTGTGCCAAAAATATCCGTCGACAAGCTCACAGAGCGTCGTAACACGATGCGCTGTGAGCTTGTCGATCGGCTATTTTCAGTATGCAGCACTGTCATACGAGGAAGTCTAAATTGGACTTTGCTTCTTTGTCAACTAACTGTTTTGAGTTCTCCTTTATAGAAAGAGACAGTAGGACATTTGACAGTGTAGGAGACACAGACAGTGGGAAAGCTGAGAGACAGACAGTGTGGTACCGCAGTACCATGACCCTGCGGAACCATTGCCCACCACTCCTGAATGAACTGTCTGGTGCTGGGACTCTGGTGCAACGCACAGGTCCTCGCTCTGGTGAGAGCAGGAGTGGACCTGGTGAGACGTAGGAGGGGCCCGGACAGGAGACAACCCACAGAGCCTAGTCCCTCCATGTGCCAGAAGTGTACGTCCCAGCCCTGGCAGAGTAGTTCTGGAGTAGTTCCAACGGATTGTGTGGCCCTGGTTTTTCCCTAATGGGACTGATTGAGGGTAGCTACTGGGACGTAAGTCGGGACTTGATCACTCCCGGCTGGGTCGCCTGAGTGAGGGGTATGATGTTGCGAGACCCGAAACCCCGTTGACCTCAGGTTACATCACTGAGGATACGTCCCAGGTGCATCCATGCAATGTTTTTTGTTATAGTTCTTCTATTTATAGTGACTCATAGGAATAGACTATGTGACAACCAGGTATAGTCTGGTGACCACCGGAGAGACGGGTGACAGCCGGAATGTAGACGGCAACCGGTGAGCAGTATGGGTTAGTGCCCCAGCCTGTGTCCTCCGTGAGGAGGAAGCCCAACAACCCTCGGTGAGGCCTTTAGGAGGGCCATGCAAGCAGCAAGCAGAACCGCAGTACCATGACCCTGCGGAACCATTGCCCACCACTCCTGAATGAACTGTCTGGTGCTGGGACTCTGGTGCAACGCACAGGTCCTCGCTCTGGTGAGAGCAGGAGTGGACCTGGTGAGACGTAGGAGGGGCCCGGACAGGAGACAACCCACAGAGCCTAGTCCCTCCATGTGCCAGAAGTGTACGTCCCAGCCCTGGCAGAGTAGTTCTGGAGTAGTTCCAACGGATTGTGTGCCCCTGGTTTTTCCCTAGTGGGACTGATTGAGGGTAGCTACTGGGACGTAAGTCGGGACTTGATCACTCCCGGCTGGGTCGCCTGAGTGAGGGGTATGATGTTGCGAGACCCGAAACCCCGTTGATCTCAGGATACATCACTGAGGATACGTCCCAGGTGCATCCATGCGATGTTTTTTTTTTTGTTATAGAGGGAGACCGTGTGGGAGAGACAGACAGTAGAACATCTGAAAGGGATACAGTGTAGGGGAGACAGACAATAGGAAAGGCTCAACTGGGATTTGACCCTACATGTGTGATTCCATAAGTCAATGTCACTGACGGACTCACCGCTGAAACAATGCTTCTGTTTAAATAAAGAAGACACGTGAAAGTGGCTTTATTGCAGCCAGGCATTACATAACAATGTTTACCTGAAATGTGTACACACTACACATACTTGGTCGAACAAGATTATTGCAGAATGAGACAAACAGACCGAGGACCCTATCAGTGTTCTGGCATGTTTAGTTTATCAATTATGTCTCATTGCTCATTGTTTGGTCTTTGAGGAAACCATTGTTTTCTATTAATTTAATACAAACCACATTCCACAATGCTGTTATGTTTCTTTCAAAGTTCAGTTTTCATTACATTTGAATGCATTCAACGTGCAAATTGGTTTGAAAGGTCAAATCGAACACTCATGTCTTCTTAACGGCTCAGCGATGCTTAGCCAATATTGACTCATTTATTATTTAGCAGGTTTGGTAACATTTTTATGAGCTTGGAGAAAAGGTTTATACAAAATGAATCCTATAAATGTATCTCTGCTGTCGGGAAGAAACTACCTAACTCCAAAATGTTCATTTTTGGAAAATATAGATTTTTCAGGAAATTAAGAAAACTTATTTAGAAAAGAAAGCAATACTGCATGCCTCATCTTACTGTAGTTGGTGTTGACTTTATATATTGTGTATTGTCAATTACTTTGCATGAGAGGGGGAGAGGTGATGGAGTTCGTTGCTTTAGCGGCCGACAGTTTGAAGGTCCAGTGGAGTTAAGAGGTTTTGTCCAAAGCATTCTTTGCTACTTTCCATTGGTTCAATAGGTTCTAAACAACACACAGACACAACAAAAGTGCTCAAAAATGAAGATAGGCGGTTTCCTCCCGACAGCAACGATATATCCATTAGTGGACAAAATGGTCTGTGCTTAAATGGTAAATGGTGCATTTATATAGCACCTTTATCCAAGGCGCTTTACATAGATTGTGCATTACATTCACCCATTCACACGCACATTCATACACCGATGGCAGCGGAAACCATGCAAGGCACCAACCAGCACATCAGGAGCAATTAGGGGTTCAGTGTCTTGATCAAGGACACTTCGACACTAACTCTGGGGGAGCTTCTGTGCAATACGTGGCCTAAGCTGTGATCAGACAATAACATGTACTGGTGGTGGGAGACCAAACACCTACTGCTAGGCAAAGAGGGGGTTCAAATGAGGGGGTTCCCTCTTGGCCTATAGGAGTAGATGCTTAGATGCTTGGTCTGGGGGGAGTGGTGCGTATGAGCTTCAGGCTGTACTACAGGCTGTCAACCAGTAGGTGTGCTACTCAACAACACCGGGGTCTAAATGTCTTAATGGAAAGCACAAGAACAACTCCAAGCAATATAGTATTAATATGGTCTACAGATTTTATTCCTAGAGTTGGATCGCTCACTCCACACAGCGATCGCTTCACCTCCTACATGATGCTTCAAGTAACTGTACGTTCTGTAGGCTGCGACAAGCTAGGACAAAACCGTGTGTGTGTGTGTGTGTGTGTGTGTGTGTGGTGTGTGCGTGCATGTTCTGCGCCCACACTAACGTTACCCCAGGGGACAACCACAGTCTAGAGGCAGAGAAAACATCAACTATCAAGCTCAAGTTCCCACCCACCCCCCACTCCCCTACCCCGAACCCTACAAATATGCACTCATTGACCCTTCTGAGAGTTGAGAGACCACTTTAGAGAGGGGGAGAGAGAGAGAGAGAGAGAGAGAGAGAGAGAGAGAGGGTGGGAGGGGGAGGGGGGGGGGGTTTGAGATCGAAAGAGACAGAATCGGTGAGAAGAGAATTGCCCCACATGATCAATCTTCGGCATGTCATGGATTTGAAGAACACTCCTGGTGTGTATTTGCACAAGACATCAATACATTAGCTTCAGAGAGTTGGGGTTAGGTGCTGTGGTATGTTATATTTGTTATATTTGGGCCCCAGCCCAGGTTGAGTCAGTGTAATAACCGTACATGCTTTCTATCATGTCTCAGCATGAAGCTGATATGGAACAGCATCAGCTTTAGGGTGTGGTGTGTGTGTGTGTGTGTGTGTGTGTGTGTGTGTGTGTGTGTGTGTGTGTGTGTGTGTGTGTGTGTGTGTGTGTGTGTGTGAGTGTGTGTGTGTGTGTGTGTGTGTGCGCGCGCGTGTGTGCGCGTGCGGTATGGGGGCATGTTGTGCGCCCACATGCCTGTGTGTGTGTGACAGTCTCAAAATGTACGGTACAGTTTGTGATGTGACACGCCCTCCCCGCTGTTGACGGAAAGCTCCTGTTAACCCTTAAAACCACTGGACCCCCCCCCCCCCACACACACACACACACACACACACACTATTTAAACCTCTGGTTTCAGCCACATCTGTTAACCTACACAGTCTCCAGACTTGGAGACTCCTGTTGCATTTTTCTTCCCAGCGTCCAGCACTCGTACTCAAAGACGTCTTCCTCAGCATAGCAAAGGGACGACAATTGTTAAAGACAGCATAATGACCGATTCATACTCCTATTTTACTGCTGTTTCGGCGTTGTAGTGTCGAAATGATTTCGGCTCGTCAGAAACTTTCAGTAGCACCGAAGAGCCGACTTTAGGACGTCACATTGTAGGCTCTACAGCGCCGAACCGACTTTTATTCGGCTCTAAAATAGGAGTATGAATCGGCCCTTAGTCCCCTTTTGTTCTGCATCAGTGCTCCATCAGTACTAAATCAACAAACGACTGCAGTGATTCTTTTCATCTTTTTAATCTCAAGGACCCCCTATTTGACATACAGTATAATACATTAGGAGCATTTTTGTTCCTGGGACCCGAGGTACATGTTCTTGTTAGAGACGATAATGTCTGTCATTTGGTCCAGAATTCCTTTTATATTCTGTGGCTGTAGTGATAACTGTAGTGATAACAGTGAAAAATATCAAAACACGTGATCTACTTGTACTTGTACATGTAATATTGGTGAAGATGTCAAGTTTTATCTGAAATGGCTCAAGATGTGCTCATAAACATAATCAGCAGCCTCACTTAAGTATTATTATGAATAGATTTAGTTAATAGATTAGTTTTGCACTGAAAGGGATGGTTATTGTATATTTGGATTTCCATCAGCTACTACCTTAGCAGCAGCTACTGTTCTGCAATACTTCCACTGTCAGTCAGTTGCTCTGCAGGAGCCAAATACAGCCGTACAGGTCCATTTGGTTCCATCTGTAGACTCTCCGGGTTAAATCTACACTGAGGATATTAGAGGGTACATAGACATAGTTCAGTTAGCACAGACCTGGTTGGAATTTAACTTTCCATCTCGGAAATTGAACCGGCAACCCTCTTGGCTATAAATCTCACTGACCGCTGGACAGCCACCTTGGCCGAGACAAAGGCAAACGCGCTCTCAGAAAACGAAACGGTGTCACATCAGTTCAAATTCCATCGCCGCGCGTCCCATTAGCCACATCGCTTATCTCCCCAATCACCCCAATTCATTTGGATACACGTTTTTACTGCTGGCCTTTAGAAAGATAAACGGGCCTCTTGTGAAATCCCACGTCTGTGAATAAGTGCGAGCGATATTTCTACTTCTCTGTGAATTATCACCTTCATGAGAAGTGGGCCTCATGCTGCTGTGTGTGAACGAACCAATATGGGTTATAGATTTACACATTCAACTGAGCGTTACACTTTAACTAACGCACCAAGATACACACACCACTGGCAGACAAACCCACATGCACGGTTGCATGCGCCCGCACACACACACACAAACACGTTTGTATTTCTATACTTATGAAGACATCAACCTAAATACAAAAATAGCAATTCTACAAGCTTGTAAATCTGATATTTTTGGCATGCGGTGCGACACTCGCATACAAAGTATAATTCAGGCATAATTCCAACCCTAACCCACTAAACCTAACCTCTAATGCTTAAACCTAACCCTAAACCCAACCTTGGTTTTTAAGGCCTAACACTAAAAAAAACAGTCCTCACTAATGTCTATTTCTCAAATGCTACGCGCACAGTGCACCCACCCACACGCACGCACACACACACACACACACACACACACACACACAAAGTGGTTTGCCATCGTGCCATCATGTGCATGTAGTTTGTTCTGTGGTCACACAGGCCAGATCAGGAATAGACCCCCGTCTCGGATTTACGGCGCACATGTGGTGTCCACGGCTAAATCCGGAATGGACGTGTTAACTTCCCTGAGACCAGGCACAAGTTAATACACACGCACCTCTCCCATTACCCCAACATGCAACTCCTGACGTAACGGTGAATGTTTTGAATAGTAGAAAGACGGCCTGTCTTTGATCTCGGTTCCGTGTTATCTAAGCTTTACCTCGCTCTACGGTAGGGACCATGTGCAATGTCTGAAGTTGCAAGCCAGAACTAGTTTTAAAGAACAAAACATTATTCTGACTAAGTTGTATGGTGGAGACGGGGAGTGTGATTATATTTAGTGTATGAGTTATATATATATAAATCACACACACACACACACACACACACACACACACACACACATATGTGTGTATATGTATATGTGTGTGTAGTACTGCCTTAAGCTCAATGTCTCCCCTGGCCAAGTGGGGATTCCCTCTTCCAGCAGTGGTAGAGCTTTGGTGTCCCACATGGGAGAAACTTGCAGATTGATGAACTAAATTTTCTTTTTGATAGAGGATTTATTGGTGAAAATATATGGGTACATTTCTAACTAATTGCACACCTGAAAGCATAATATATATTCTACACAAAATACTATATATTCTGACAAATGATTTCCATTAGTCCTATATATATATGGGAACCAGCCGATGCTTCATTTAGTCAGAGCGACTTAAACAAGATCTAAAGCATTCCTGGTGCTTCATTTCTGATTGGTTGTTTCAAGAATGAGCAGGAATTCAGAGCAACCTAAAACCGCATGCGTGTCTTCGTGTCTTGTAGAAATAAAAATGTATTCCTTTTTTTCTTCCTCCGATTAATCTAATGCCCCTTAATTTATTTTGATAGGTTCTCACGGTCGGACGAGTTGTCCAGGCACCGGCGCTCTCACTCCGGAGTGAAACCGTACCAGTGCATCGTCTGTGAGAAGAAGTTTGCCCGCAGCGATCACCTGTCCAAACACCTCAAAGTTCACCGCTTTCCCCGAAGCAACAGGACAGGGCGCTCTGCAAACTGACCCCAACGACCCCGGCAACCCCACCCACGTGTGTGTGTGTGTGTGTGTGTGTGTGTGTGTGTGTGTGTGTGTGTGTGTGTGTGTGTGTGTGTGTGTGTGTGCGCGTGTGCGTGTACGTGTGCGCGTGTGTGTGTGTGACTGTGTGCACGAGCGCGTCTGTGAGAGAGAGAGAGAGAGAGAGAAAGTAAGAGTGAGAGAGAGAAAGTGAGAGTGAGAGGAGAGAGGGGGGGAAGATCCATTCTCAAAGAGACCGTGCCCGGACATCTGGACATATCTCGTTTTACTTGTGGTCCTTCTGTCAGAACGTCGGTTCACGTCGTTTGTGGTACTGTGATAAATTATTGGGAGGTGAAGAAAGGACTTGAGCTTAGCTGAAAACTGTTACTTGACATGACACCCTCATCGGTGTAATAAGCTTCTTGTATATTACAACAATGTTTTTTTGTTGTTGTTTTTTTTAGTCTTGGTTCCATTCAAAATGTTTTAGATAAAACAATCGGATGCTTTCAAAGAAAGAGTATTTTTACACTTTAAGGTGCAAATTGTTGTTGGCGTGTATGCTTGTACAATTCATAAGCTTTGTGGCTATAAACGTTATGACATCACGGGGCCTGAAAGTACACTAATTGGCCAAAAGTTAGTGGACACAATTTCTAATTAGTGTTTCTAATTGGTGTCCGTTTCTTCCAGTGAACGGAAATCTTAATACAATGACATTCTAGACAATTGTGTTCATCCAATTGTGTGGCAATGGTTTGTGGAAGACCGTTTCCTGTTTCAGAATTACAACAACGTTATTTTATCCAATGTGTGTGTGGTAGAATATGTTAATACAATATAAGTAGTATGTCTCCAGTGAGACCCTGGCATAGGAAACTTACTATATTGACAAGCTCTGTCTAGAAGCTCACATGAGCAATATCTTCGCTAGTGTGGTAGAAATGTGGTCTCCAATGTGGGAGACCTTGGGTTAAAACCTTGGGTTTAGGACATTAAATACGGATTGCAGCTTTAATCATTATCCTTTTGAAAGAACTGTCTGACCTCACTGATGCTCTTGCAGCTGAATGGAAGCAAACTGCAGTGGAGAACCATCCCAGAATGGTGGAGAATACAGTAGCAAAGGTGGACCAACTCTATATCTCTATTATGTCAGCAATTTGTTTTATTTTGTAACATGAGCTCTATTTTTAGATAATTTGGAAGAATCGAAGCTATGCAGATTCTGCTTTTCATTTATTTATATTTTAACAGTTTTTAAGAAGAAAACATTTCCCCTTTTATAAGCTTTAAATTCCTCCACGACTTGATGACTGCAGTCAGCTGATTGGCTACAGATAATTCCACATGACTTCAGCATGCTGCTGCTTCTCTTTACACCCTGTAGCAGTAGCTCAAACACAGTACGATCCTCAGTGAGTCAGTGTCAGTTTAACTCTGAAAGTGTACAAATGTATCCAAATGGAGCCGTAATGGTGCATTTTGCTAACATTTGTACACACTTGATCAATTATCACTGGGGAATTTACTCTGAAGTGTGGTTACTGGCTTCTACTTGATGTTTTAGACACCATTTGCCAAATGGATCGAATCAGATTAAACGTGGCCAGTAGTGGTATCGAACCGATACTGAGACTGATACTGAGCATCTTATGTCTTTAATTGCGTGTGTGTTATAGAGCTGTTAAACACATCGGGCTGTGTTCTGGACTAAATTGCTTCTATAAAGATTTATGGACCAGAACTATTCATGTGGAATTGGGTTGACTTTTCAAACAGACAGACAGGGGCCTTTTGATCTACCAGCTGTTAGGGTTAAGTTTAAGTGTCTCGCTCAGGGACACTTCAACTAGACTAGACTCACTATGGCAGCCCGCAGAGCACCCAAAACATCTCTGTGACATATAGCACCTGTAAACTGTAGCACCTGTATCGCACCAGTGTGCAGATAAACACGCACAACTGATTTGTTCTCATGACTTTGTCATCTAATCAGCATTGTTGACAGTGTTGAGAGTAACTGACTTTATGTCATATTGGCATTGAAGTCGTGATGTGTTCCACCTATTCCAAAGAGTATTTATTGTACGCCTGGCCTTTTTGTATTGAAACACATTGGGGTAGAAATGTCAGCTTCATTCAATATGTAATATTGTGTGCCCTCACAAAAAACATGGAGTAATCCTGGTCTCTAAACTGCCTCCTCCTGGTCATGGATGATGGATGGGAAAGAAACTGGTTGGAATAACGTGTTATGTTACGTCCTACCGGGAAAACTCTCCCCTGTCAAGTGATACGAAGCGCCCTGCTCACTCCTCATGCATTGAAGGAAGCATGAGCTCAGTTTGGGACTCTCCCCAGGTTGGCAGAGGGAAGTAGCACTCACTTTTAGAGGAGTGTATGTCTGCTACAGCAATTAACAATCATGAAATGTGGCACCTGGGAGGGGTGTCATGAAAACATAACATGCCAGATGTCACTAACCAATGACCACAGAGATTTGGGGTCCTATAATTATGTACCTGCACTTGAATAAAACATATTTCTGCTTCCATAAACTTCTAGCCAAACCACAAAATGTAATCGTTGGTCTGCCTGAACTTGTCTTCGACCTTAATGGTTTTCTTGGCCTGGAAAGATGGTTAACATGGTCACAGAGACATATTAAGAAATCAAAGCCACTGTCGAGATTTAGCACAATAGTAACGACTGATTTGTAAAGCTATGGGGCAACGAAGCAAATTGACAGCAATGATAGCCAGTTTACAACTGGCATGTGAAGTGCCATATTAATCAATGCAACACTTACTGTCACTCTGTAATTATCTCTTCCACTGTTACAACCCTACAAAGCCTTTCCTCTTAAACGAGCTGCCAAATACAGTAACTGAAGATGCAGCGTGAATTCTCCAAATGTCTTTTAGCTGTAATTGTCACTCACTAGGAAATCACGTTTAATTGAGATTAAATGTGACTTGTCACACCATATTTAATGACTCATGGAAGAATCGAAGCTATGCAGATTCTGTTTTTGTTTTTGTTTTTGTTTTTTCTGATGAACTGTCAAGCCTCCAGAGAACAGATACCATGGCCTATAATTTATCACTAACATCGCCCTGCCAAAGAAATGTGCTTTTTACTTGTACTGTAAGAGAACAGTTGGGTTAGAGTGTAGTTTATATACTAATGGATTGGTTTAATTTCATTCATGCGTTGGATAAAATGAGGGTCGCAATATGGCTTCTGGAAAATGAAAATCAGAGATGTAGGCTACTATACAACCTGGCTGTTAATTTAAAGAGGGTATCTATATGTGATTTGTTGTTGTTGTTGTTGTTGTTGTTGTTGAAAGTTAAAGGTTTATATTCCAATACAGTGGTACTGTAACAGGAGTCTCTCTCCACTCTTTAGTAAACAGAAATACATTTTCTAATCAGGAGAGTATGAGTTCTCTCATCTGATTGGGTACAATTATTGGGATCACAAACTCAATTTTCTGGTTACTAAAGAGCTGGAGGAGATGGGGAGACCCCTGCTAATATTCTATTGCAATGATTACTATCAGAATATAGAACTTATAAAAACAATCTACAAATAGACTTGTAGATGGAAAGCAGGCCTATAGTGCCCTGGGTGACCCTGGTCAACTATGTAGTTAAATCAAGTGGAGGCAAGCCATCAACTTTACCAACAGACTTTGTCGATATAACTTGAACAAAGGAATGTAGAACTTTGGGTTAGGGAATAAGAAACATAATTTTTTTATTTTATTTTTTATTATTGAACCTGCTACATCAAATGGTTGACAGACGCTATTGGAGGTACAATGTGCCTTAATGGAAACATGTACAGTATGTATGAAGTGTTCAACTTTGTAATATATGCCATGCAAGGCATTTCTTCCATGCAATATGAAAAGAAAAACAAAAAAACAAAGCTTTTATGAATTAGTATTATTATATTCTCATGAATGTATGTAAATATTGTACATGCATCTGAAAGAAGAACAAATATATTCTTCTAATCATTTCTGCAGTTATATGAAAATAATTTCTACAAATATGTAAAGAAAGTGTACATAACATGATAATTCAATATATATTGTAAAAGTTGTAACTTACACTTTTTTGCCAGGGGTTTACAAAGCACATTCCATGTGTTACACAAAGGTCATGAATATTAATGAATGACATTTCTCCCATGAAAATGTATTAAACATTTAATTGATTGGATGGCATACGTATGCAAGATTTCAAAGTAAAATATCTATAGACGATTTTGAATTACAGCACAATGCATCGCGAAATATGACAACTCACTTAATGTGCTATGTAAATATAATTATTACAGTTACGGTATATGTAAACACATGACAATTCAATGTGTGCTATGTAAACTCCATACAAAGAAGAAGCCAAAAGTTACATAAAATGTTCTATTTTTGTTTGCTTTGTTCTACTACATGAATGCATTTACAAAAAAAAAAAAAAAATTAAATAAACCTGGTGTTTCTGTTTGATTTGAGTGGATTGAAAATCATAATATGCCATATCAATTCCAGTTGTTTCTATGTTGACATGGCGTATGACCTGATGAAGATCATGTGAGATCGAAACGTCATGTTAACATGAAACATAATAATAATTCCCAAAATGAATTATAATACATTGTGTTTACATGAAGGTTAATCAACTATACAGTATCGTGACATATTTGATGTATTTATTATTCTACAGTACGTGTCTCATTAATTTACTATAATGCCTAAAATGTCCTATTAGCCACGCCACCCCTGAATGTCATATAGGCACAATTTCCGGGGGGGAAATAAACAAAATGCTTGAGTGGTTAAAGGGGAATACCACTAATTTTCAACATTTTACTATGTCATTAATATATCACTGCGTGAAAAGAGGAGTTAACGGGCAATTATGGGCACTGTATTAAAGGTATATTCAGTGATTTCACTTAATTCAAATATCACTTATTTTTTTGTTTTGTTGTGATAATCCTCTCTACTATAGAGTGTGCTGACCATATAAGGAGTTCCTCCCTGTCCCCAGTTAACCCCTGGGGGTCAAAAAACCTTAGGTTTCGTTTGTGGCTCTCTATCCTGATTGGATGAAAGGCTTAGGTCCCAGCCAAAAACGAAACCTAAGGTTTTTTGAGTGAAATCACTGAATATACCTTTAAGTTTAGCGGGCATATACAGTAATATACGGTAATATACAGGTGTGATGGTACAATTCGGGAGTTTACGGGAGTTTGTTGGAAAGTGTAATGGGAGTTTCCTGTAATATATATGTCACGGGGCAACCCGTGCCCTATACACATACATTGATGGAGAACAATGCACAAACCTAAACTACACAGTTGCATCCAATTAACTAACTTTGCCGGCCGGCTTGGAAGACTGTGGAAATAGACATGAGTGCATATTTATATTTTTATTATTTGTAACTCAGTGAATTGTAAAAGAGAACACGAGTACTTTGTTTAATTATGATTGTTTGGCACCTGGCTCTCCTGCAGTACTGGTTATCCTCTTGATTGAGGGGAGGAAGGTACCAAGTGCTATAGAGCAGGAGGGGTGTCTGTCTGTTACAAGAGCTCTTGTGGTAGCCTATGTGTTCTATGTATCTTTAGGTTGTGGCGCATGTAATGTATTCTGAAATGTTTTGGAATTGGTTTAGGTAAACTAGATAATTGTGTAAGTTAACTCATGGGCCGTGGTTAGCCAGATGTTGATTAAGTGGGTTACCAATTACAGAACTGTTCCTTGGTATAGTCTTGCCTAGTATAAGAGGGAGGCTGCAGGGGCAGTGAGTCAGTTCAGTTTGGCTTGAGGCAACCTGAAGCTAACACCCAGGGAGAGCTGCTAGGGGGCCCGTCATTGCAGGGTTTATAGCCTACAGTTTATCAAGTTCTGGGTTTGTTTCCCTAATTTTTGTCTCCACCAGGCCGAAGGCATGTGGGGAGAGTATGTTTTGCACTCCGTCCGTCCGTCCGTGTGTGTGTGTGTGTGTGTGTGTGTCCGTCCGTCCGTGAGCAGCTAATCTCGGCCACCGTTAACCCGGTCGATGCCAACTTTTGCACACACACTCCCTGGATGCCAACGATGAACCTCTTCCCCAAACTTTCCAGAACGGCCTGTTATAGCGCCACCAGGAGGCCGCTTTGTGCAAAACAAGTTTCTGCACAGTACACCTACAGATTTTGTCCAAACATCACGCAAATTGGTACACAGTCTCTCTAGAGCCATTCAACGAAACCGGTCTTTCACATTTCTCACACTCCATCCTGATTGCTTAAGATTGGCTTCCAAAGTTCACAGGAGTGCTCAGTTTCAAACAAAATGCTGCAAATCATGAACACATCGCGTGATTTCCGTGAAATTGTGCACCCACATTCCCACTAGGCCCAGGACGAAATGCCACAATTTCAACTCAGACTCAAGGTGGCGCTATAACTGGCCCAAAAGTGTTTTTACCTCTAACTGCACGGATCTGTGGATAACTTTGTATGCCAACTCCCTAGAGGCCAAGGAAAAACCTTTGCCTGGAATTTTTCACATCTGCTCTTTATAGCGCCACCAGGATGCCGACATATGTAAAACACATTTTCTATTATTACTCCTTCAGATTTTATCCAAATTTCACGCAAATCGGTATACACTATCTCCATAGTCATGTGATCAACACGGAGCGGCACCATTTCCCATCTTCCATCCTGATTGGCTAAGATTGGCTTCCAAAGCTCACACGATTCCTCCATTTCGAAAAAAGGCCACAAATCACAAACACAGTGTGCAATTTCCGTTAAATTATACACGCACATTTTCACTAGGCCGAGGACGACATGCCACAATTTTTTCCTCAAAATCAGCCTCACGGTGGCGCTATAACAGGCCAATTCCTGTTTTTAGCTATAACTGCATCGATCTGTATACAACTTATGTATGCACACATGGAAAAACATTGTACCTGCATCCCTCGAACACTAACCTCCAGCCCAAATCTTCCTCAACAGCCTGTTATAGCGCCACCATGAGGCCACAACCTGACCTGCCCTGGTGGAGACTTGTGCCGATTGGCACTTTGTCTAGTTTAAAGTGTTTTTCTATGTTGTCTTTTTGTAAGTTAGTCTTTAGTGTTTTGTTTTGATCGAGGCCTTTCCACTGTGAACTAGAAAAAGTGCCCTTCCGGGCACAGGTCTCCACCAGGTTATCCACAGATCCGTGCAGTTAGAGGTAAAACACTTTTCGGCCAGTTATAGCGCCACCTTGAGGCTGAGTTGAAATTGTTCATGTGGCATTTCGTCCTCGGCCTAGTGGGAATGTGGGTGCACAATTTCACGGAAATCACGCGATGTGTTCATGATTTGCAGCATTTTGTTTGAAACTGAGCACTCCTGTGAACTTTGGAAGCCAATCTTAACCAATCAGGATGGAGTCTGATAAATCTGAAAGACCCGTTTCGTTGAATGGCTCTAGAGAGACTGTGTACCAATTTGCGTGATGTTTGGACAAAATCTGTAGGTGTACTGTGCAAAAACTTGTTTTGCACAAAGCGGCCTCCTGGTGGCGCTATAACAGGCCGTTCTGGAAAGTTTGGGGCAGAGGTTCATGGTTGGCATCCAGGGAGTGTGTGTGCAAAATATGGCATCGACCGGGTTAACGGTGGCCGAGATTAGCTGTTCACGGACACACGGACACACGGACACACGGACACACGGACGGACACACGGACGGACGGAGTGCAAAACATACTCTCCCCACATGCCTTCGGCCTGGTGGAGACAATAACCTGCATCGGGGAGAAATAAAAAACCCTAAAAGGTATTGCTGGATTCTGTAACTTTTTGGAGCCTTGGCCACTCGGCCAACTTTACAATATACATCTGTATTCCAAGCTTTTTGCCCAGTGATACCTTTGAGCTGTTAAACATAATAAAAAAGTCCCCCCCCCCCCATTCAGTGTTTCCTAGAACTGGAGGTTCACACAATAGCAGCACCCTGACTCTGTTTGACCAGAATGGAACAGAGCCTTCATTAGTATTAGCGGTAACACCTGAGAAGGAAGTAGGGAAGGAGTGCAAGTTCTTTAAAGGATTGAGCCCATTGTGCTGAAATGGATGCTCGACCAAGCTGGATGCACGGTCGATTTGAGGATTTGAGGATGGTTTTCATGTTTGTTTGATAAAGGATGAAAGTGAGTATATACATTGCTTCCCTTAAAGTTGCACAAGAAACATAACAGTTGCAAAACAGGAGGAATGCTTAACGGCAGATTCATACCACATGGTTTGCAAACTCCCCAGCCTTAACACTATAGGCCTAGCTCTCCTGTCTCTCCGTTCATGTCCTCTTTCCCTTCCTTCTCCATATTAGCCATTTCATCTGTTTTGTTTTCGCTGAGTCACTGTGCATAAGCAGAGAGGTATAGCAGCTATCTTATAACAGCAGAAGCATGGCCTGTGTCTGTCCGTTGAGTGTCTGCTATGGACGTAGCTCATGTTGATTTATGATCAAGCACGCTTTCAGAGGCATTCGGATGAAGCAGGAGCATTTAATTCAACACATGCATCAGAGGTATACTCGGTCCTCTGCTTAGCTCTAAGCGCTCATAGTGTCCCTTTGTGTGTCGCCCTGTTCCTAATGTTTGGGCCCAAACGGCAGACACAACACCCCAAGGCGTAGCTTATTGCTGCAATGCACGTGAGACCACATGCATTCAGTGTTTATGTTAGCATGCACGGACATCAGTGATGTTATTTACAGCATGTTCTGCGTTTGTCTGTGTACACATCTGCAGTGGTGCTGCATGGAATTGTGCGGACATGAATGGATGATGTTGAATTATAGTCTTCTTAGTTCTCTTGCATATTTTATTGACATTCCATGAAAGAAAAACACTTTATTGCTTTTCTAAAGTCATAAGTCTTGATGAAATTTCCTTCTGCATTATGTTGCTCCGGGGAATTCCACTGCCCACAGAAGGTTTCTTCTATGCATTTCTCCTTCACGTTCACTTATAACAAATCTTATTTTTTTTATTCATCAGGTTATGTGTAAATAAAACAACAAAATACAATTTCATTGTTTTGTGAAATGTCAAAATATTAAAGAAGAGTTGCTATAGGCTACTTTAATATATTTTGGTGAGGTAAGTTGCATTTAGTGTTCTAGGGTTAAGGTCACCCAGGTGAAATATTTTTTTGGAGATATTGTTTTGCATCTTCCAAGAACATGTGGGTGGAAGACCGGAAGTGGAGGCCCTTGAGGCTGTTGTGCGAGGGCCCCCACACTCTCACAACCCTCCCACACCCTTCCTTGAGGCAAATCGCTGACTTTGCATTCATGCCGGCATTCAAAATGCATGTCTGAGAGAGATGTACCCGTCGATCCTGTCACGTTACACTGTGTTCTTTGAATTCCTGGAAATACACTCCTGTGCTTTCATGAAAAAGGAAGACAAGTGAAGGGTTGACCTTTGTTTATTTTATTTCATTTTGTATTATTATTTATTTTTCTGAAATTGAAATAGTAATTGTCATCAGTGGTCTGAGCATGTGTCACTGCCATGAAACTGGTGGAAATGTCAGTCATCATTGCATCGTTTTGTTCATTCCTGAAAAATGTCTTCTGTTTGTTGATCTGACTGCTGTCTTCTCTTCCCTCTGTGTCCATGATAACACGCAAATAGCCGATCTAAGCACACAACGCGTCCAAAATGGGATGTTTTGTGAGCTTGCAGATCGGCTATTTTCGCCGCATGACGCTGGTGTACAACAGAGCACACCCGAGGGTCAGATACGACTTTGCCAGTGTCCATGTGTCCCATGATGTGACATACACACCTTGACATAAGAGCAGAGCAACTGTGTGCGTGCGTGCGTGTGTGTGTGTGTGTGTGTGTGTGTGTGTGTGTGTGTGTGTGTGTGTGTGTGTGTGTGTGTGTGTGTGTGTGTGTGTGTGTGTGTGTGTGTGTGTGTGTGTGAGACATGTGCGTGCATTTCATGTTTGGTCAACATGATACATTTCATTCACATCCGGAGGGCATGTATACGACAGCAAACTTGAGCAAAGTCTGGAGGCAATGGTCTGGTCTGTACTCTGTGTGTGTGTGTGTGTGTGTGTGTGTGTGTGTGTGTGTGTGTGTGTGTGTGTGTGTGTGTGTGTGTGTGTGTGTGTGTGTGTGTGTGTGTGTGTGTGTGTGTGTGTGTGAGGGTGTGTGTGTGAGGGTGTGTGTGTGTGTGTGTGTGTGTGTGTGTGTGTGTGTGTGTGTGTGTGTGTGTGTGTGTGTGTGTGTGTGTGTGTGTGTGTGTGTGTGTGTGTGTGTGTGTGTGTGTGTGTGTGTGTGCGTGCGTGTGTGTGCGTGTGAGAGAGAGGGAGTCTGTGCATGCATGTGTGCATGGCTTTTCTTTTATGTGCATATGATTCTTCCATTGGCTGGATACTAAAATGTCACATATTTCATCGCTTATTTTTATTTTGCCAAAACAGTCGTAATGTTTTGTATTTTTCTCATCCTTTTGAGGATAATGACAAGCAGCAGCGATGAAATGTCACTGCGAGGTCTGATAAAAACGTCATGAAAGTACATGAAAGAAAACACATTCTGTTTCAGAGAAACAGTAAGGGTAAGTTATGTTTCTCTGGTGCCTTTTTCGTTTTCTCTTTCTCACGGAGCCATAACATTATCTTCAAAGGGAATATGTGTCTTCCATCATTGTAGGTAGGAGGTGCAGGTAAAAAAAAAACCTTAACGTGTTTTCCATATGTTGTTGTGCTCCTCTGCTGGGCTGTATGTATTTATGTATGGATAATATGTGTCGTAATGGGAGAAACTCAATTTAAATCCCCTTTTTTGGGCAAATCCCTATTTTGACAACTGTTTCCCCCCTAAAATAGTGAAAATAGCAGATCTACAAGCTCACAATGTGTCGTTTCATCCGAGCTTGCCGATATCGTTATTCATCATATGACCCAAGTATATAGGGGTAATGCATACATTATAAACATACTGTACACACACACACACACACACACACACACACACACACACACACACACACACACACACACACACACACACACACACACAGAGAGAGTACAGAGGAGCATCTCATCGTAACAGAAGTAGACATAGGAGCCGGCCAGCCATGGAAGTGAGAGCCAAGATTCTGACAGTGCGAGCATGGAATCCACATTAAAGAACAACAGCATTGTAGCCGTTCACGTTCTGGAGAAAGCACACACATGTGTTGCGTAATTCCCCCTGGATGTGCAGGGCTTTGTCGGACACTCTGGAAACCTGCTGGAAGCCTGATTTATATCTCGTTGTAAGGCCAGTGTCACGTGCCGAAAGTTGTGAGCTTGTAGATACTATAAATGGGAGAAGTTTTGACTTGTAGGTAAAAGTCGGAATACCACAGCGAAAATTGCTTACTTTAGTATTGGCAACCAAATATACTTACATTACCCAAAGGAAAAGCTTTAAAAAGTTTAAAAAGTTCAAAAATAGCTGATCTACAAGCTTGTATATCAGGTCAGTTATTTTCCATTAGTTGAAGTATTGTAATATAAAGTAACTAGTAACTAAAGCTGTCAAATAAATTACAGTGGGGTAAAATGCTCTAGATTTGCCTCTGGCATGTAATGGAGTAGAAGTATAAAGTATTGAAAAATGGAAATACTCCAGTAAAAGTAAAAATTGGAGTAAGTGTACTTGAGTAAGTGTACTTACTTACTGGTGGTTACTGTCCACCACTGTAAATAATAAGCAGAATAAGATGAAAGGACAGAAACTGACAGAGAGATATTCACATGTTGGACTTGTGTGCTCTGCAGTTTCATGGGGAATAGCCTCACTATTGTGCACACTCTCCATCTGCCATCTGCACAAATCATATCCCAGTAATGGCTGAAACGGAAAATTGATTAATGCACAAAATGAGCTCCATCAAATCCATGTGTGTACTGTGCATAAGGGCAAAACTGTGGATGTACAGAAGAGGAAATGCACTGCTGTCAGCCCCTAAACGTCATATTATCTGCTCTGTAAATCATCTCAAGGGATCCTGTAAATCGTTGCAATGGCCTGCTCAGACACTGTTAATGGCCCTGAATGAAGACATACAGCCAGGCTTTTATGCAGCCTGTATCGATTGTCTGCGCCATGCGTTATGGTGTACACAAGGCTCTTAGACATATGAACTTATAACTCCCCCTTTAGATGTTTGGTCTGCATGGCTATAATGTATACGGCTGTATGGGAATGTCTCATGTCGGGTGCAGTACGTAGTTCAGACAAGTCATTGGTCCGACAAATGACAACCCACCTCATCTCCTAACCTAACCATAACCGCCAGCACGGGAGCAGACGCTAGTCCGACATGCGGATGCATGTCGGACTAATGCCCTGTCTGAAAAGCGTCCACCTCCCCTCATGTCAGCATCACAGCTTCCTCGTGTCCTGCCGACTGCACCCGACAACTGAGCCAGTGCTGGGTAGGCAACCCAGCCCGGCGGAAATATTATGCGTGCGAGCACTCAGCACACATAGTTTTTGGTTTGTTTTTACTAAATTGTCTGCTAATATAACCATAGCTAGCCATACCGTTACATTTTTGATCAGATACAATGTATATGACTTTGCATTGTGAAATGAATGAATGAATGAATGAATGAATGCCTTTATTGCAGACTCGGGGTCCATAGAAAAACATACAAAACACAAAATACAATATACATCCAATAAAAACAGTCCAAATGTACATGTTAGACAGGCATTTGTGACAGTTATAAATAAAGGCTTTTAAGCCAATGTCTTCTAAGGCTAGAGGAGTATCTAGTGCAACTTTTGACAGAGTTATTTATACTGATGTTGATGCTATTCACAGACTCATCCAAGCGACACATGAATCTATGCATTAAGTTCCCGGAAAACTAACAACATAGTAGCCAATTCATTGAATTCAAAGGACAGCTTTTTTCTGCAATGTCTACATAGCCGCAATTAATAATAAATTGATAGTTAGGATATGGTAACGGCCGGCTATGGCTTCAGCCAATAGGAGAGACTTCCGGGACTGGGGAGTGAGTGACGGATGTTATGTGTATGTGCTGTGTGTAAAATGCGGGTGTGTGTGAACAACAACAGAGAGTTACACAGGGAATGATGATAAGTTGTACTGACTTGGTTATTAATAAATAGAGAACCTCAACTGGGATCGCTACAATATTTATGATTCTGTGATTTTAGAGAGTGTACTGTTGTAACAGAGAGGTCCGTTACTTGTCATTTGCACATAGACATTGCAACCTTTATTTATTGAGTGCTTAATTGCATAGCATATGAATACTTTGGTATGCACATTGCACAGCATATCATTTGCAGTTTATTGTTGATTACATTCAACCGAACATTTTGAGTTGTTGATCCTTTCCAACTGAGCTGGCTACTCTGCTAATACGTAGTTGCACCTGTGGAGACAGAATGTTTGGTGGCAAGTGCAATATGTGAAATATATGAGTGCAAAATAGAGACACACGCTCTCTCTCTCGAAATGCTGGTGCAATATGAGTAATGCTAAGTGATGATTGAAAGCTTAACATGTACCAAGTTGGGCTCTGCATGTTGTAATGTGTGTTTAGAGTTGCTATTAAGGATATTATTGTCATGTATTGTTGTAGTAGAATCATTAGTGCTGTGCTTCAGGGAGTTTTTATATATTTTATGAGAGTTAATGTTATGTATTTGTATCCAATAGGATTCTTGGTATTGAATCCAATAGGATTCTTGGTATTGAATCCAATAGGATTCTTGTTCTTGAATCCAATAGGATTCTTGTTCTTTAATCCAATAGGATTCTTGGATTCTTGTTTGCCTCCGGACGTTTCGGCCCGGAGGCCCCATGCACATGTTGCTTGCTGCGAGGGGAAATAAAATAAAATAAAATAAAAACAAGAATCCTATATAACGTGAGTGCTGGTATAAAAGGCTGCCAGCAACAAACATTTTCGGTTGTTTTGTAGGAGAGCCAGGCATGTCACCTATGTTGGAGCTCCTGTTTTTGTCTTTTTTGTGATTGTCTGATGGTGAATAAAGCACTTTTTGGTTGCACTTTACAAGAGCCTCTGTACTGCTTCCAGTCGCAAATGGTTCATTCTCACAACTAGAATAAGGGTCCTATACTATAGTAAATCAGAGCAAGTAGAGAAAGGGGGTTATTAGCATTAATTAAACTCTGGAATGTGTACAAATCTATTTGGTTCCGAACTGTCTGACTGCAATGTTATGAAGAATGTACTTTAGACTGAGTACAAAAATTGTCGATCTTAGATTTATCGT
Organism: Protomyctophum parallelum; assembly: GCF_964188405.1. Lineage (NCBI taxonomy): Eukaryota > Metazoa > Chordata > Actinopteri > Myctophiformes > Myctophidae > Protomyctophum > Protomyctophum parallelum. The sequence continues at coordinate 41,377,463 of NC_139705.1, forward strand.
TTCATTCATTCATTCATTCATTCATTCATTCACTCGTTCACTCGTTCACTCGTTCACTATAATCCCTCCTTGCATCCATGCTTCCTTGCTCCCTCTCCTTTACTTTCTTGTACTTACTGCATGTTCCTTCTTTCCTTGTTCACTCCTCATGATTGTTTGCCTGCAGGCGACGTTGCACACACCTGCTCTCTCACGGTGGTGTGTTAATGTAGTCTCTGCAGAGACCACATTGGTATGCAAAGCAGACCGCCTGTCAGCTCAGCACTCTCACACACTTAGTTCTCCTCCCTTAGTTTTCCATTTCAAAATAAGTTAGAATTCATTTGTAGGTACAGTATTCGTATATAGGCCTATAAGGTAAGGCAAGGTAATAAGGCAAATTTCACACAAACACACGCTCACGCACGCACGCACGCACGCACGCACGCACGCACGCACGCACGCACGCACGCACGCACGCACTCACACACACACACACACACACACACACACACACACACACACACACACACACACACACACACACACACACACACACACACACACACAGTTACTGGTAGTTACTGGTTACTTTGCAGGCTTAGACTGAAGAACATACATTAACTGAATGAGGATTTATCCTACTATCCTACTCTAAATGTCTACTGGGGCGACGGTGGCTCAGGGGTAGAGTGGCTGGATGGCAACCGCAGCGATGGGATCCAAGCAAGACGTTAACGTCACCAAAGGCCAGCTAGCTGGCCCTGGTACTTGAAAGAAAACGCCCTGCAGCAGGGCAAACTCGAAATCTGATTGGCTAAGGAACCTGTCAATCTCTATATTGCTCCCATTCATTTCAACAGCAAGGGGATTCACTGGATTTTCTGCAGGCCTCACGGTAGAGAATTGGTAAAAAAACAAAAAAACAAGCGCTGTTGTACCTGCACAGAATGGAAGCAGAGCAGCCAGTACTCTGAATGAGAAACAGTGCAGTGGCAGCAAAATAAATACAATATATAATATTTGTTAAAAATAAAAACGTATTGTAAAATATACATTTCTGCATCAGGCAAGTGCAAGGCCAGCAGAGAAGGCCTTGCTGGCCCTAACGGCCCACCACTGCTGTTTATTAACATTTCCGTGAACTCTCACTCTATTAAGAATGCTGGAGACAGAGACTGCAAAAGTCAATAGTTGCCGCTGTTGGCAGCACTTCTTTTCCAAAACACTTGAATGAAAACAGTAAATAAAAAAACACGCTCCCCTCACGTATTGGAAGAACAATATCAGTCACCAGAATGATGAATCTAACATGGTTAAAATGGAGTTTGAAGTTGCAATGGGTTTGCATCTAGGAAGAGGCAGGGCAGCTAAAAGTTATATAAAATAACTAAATACTGAATTGTCTGGGGACGTTCATGTAAACCTGAGTAGACAATGAAATGACCAAAACATTTTTTGAAAGTGAAATATCCCTTTAAGAAGCATATGTGACGTGTCAAACTAGGGGCTTTTCATCATTCTGAATCCCAAGCATTCGTTTAGCCCACTCCTTGGGCTAAAAACGGCATCACAAATGTGTCCAAATGTGATCACATTTGAGCACATTTGGGCAAGTGGCTATGAGCGAATTTAGAATTGTGTGCAAAACTAATGCTTGGAATGGATTCAGATGCTGCTTAAAGCATAATGAAAGTATGTAAGTGTATAGCAGCTTGCACAAACCTCCTGGGAGATGTGAATGGCGTGATGTTGCAGAACTCATCGGCACATGATGCAACACCGCCATTCATCCATCCATTCAACAGGTGACAAGCCACCTGCGTTCTACTCTAAGCCTGCCTCGTTCCTGAGCAGCCTCAGGTGACTACGGTACGTACGGTATTGTCATTTGTACTTCAACTTAAAAACACGGGATCAGCTTAATTCCATCGTCCTTGGTACTTCAAAGCAGGTAAGAATGTGTTCTTTCACGGTTCATCGCCCGCACTGTCATATAGGGAAGAATTAGGATCTGCAAAGACTCAACGTTAGCGTACGCCATGATGGAAGAAAGTAGTTCAGCCTCAACTGCTTCAAAAGTAAGGAAAATTACCTCCACTGAAACCACAATGAACAGCAGACAAACTTTCCTTACCCTGAGCAAGAGGCTTATAGAAACTGTGTGTGTGTGTGTGTGTGTGTGTGTGTGTGTGTGTGTGTGTGCGCGTGCGTGATCCCTGTGCAGTGTGCACAGATTTCCGTGTGTGTAACTGTATATGTGAATGTTTAATTTGTGTGTAAGCACATTTTGTGTGCAAGCATAATATGTTTGCATGCATGTGTGCGAGTTAGTATGCAGTGTGCATGTTCAATGTAGTCGAATTGTGTGTAAGCAAAAGTGTGTGTGTGTGTGTGTGTGTGTGTGTGTGTGTGTGTGTGTGTGTGTGTGTGTTGTGTGTGTGTGCGGGCGCACGTGCGTGCGTGTGTGTGTGTGCCAGCACGTCTGTGGAGAATTATCTGCTGTTGTGTAACATTGCACAAAGCTTCAGTGTAGCAGTGCAGTTTGCCTCTAGTCTGAACTCTCCTTTAAAACCACTACGTACACATTAAGGAGTAATTAAGATCCTGTTGGCACTTTTTAGTGCGTCTTTCATTCAGCCAAGCATTATTTACAGCATTCTCTGTTACCTTTCCACTTGTTTATGAGTTGCCACCGCAGAAATCAATGTTTAAAAATCCACGTGGAGCCGACTTTCTTCCTAGCTCAACGTGCTGCAGAGTCTGCGATTAAAAGCGACTATATGGGAACTTGGGAAGCATGCAGGCAGTGGTGGAAAAAGGATACACTCAACCCCAGTACTTGAGCCAAAAAGTAGACTATACTGTAGTGTTGGTGGTCAAATATTACTCAACTACTCAAAGAGTAGCCTATACTGTAGGTACTCCTGGACAAATATGAGTGAAAGTTGCTCTGTCGTTTGAAGTGGCACAGACTGGCGAGACCGCGCTCCTCAACCTCCTCATTGGCTCTGCCACTGCAGAGCCATTGAAGGAGAATTATGCCAATGAGGGTGCCGACAACAACCCGGTTTAAAGCTCATAGACTCCAATGCATTCCTTTGTCACTCTTCGCCAATAGAAGTCTATGTAAAAGAGCCGCCATTGGGCTGGCCCCATGAAGTGAACGGAGATGTCGTATACAGTAACTCTCCTTCAATGGCTCTGTGCCACTGTAGCTGTTACCTGTCTTGTCCCCCCCACCCTGCTTATTGCGACGGCACGTCGCACTGACTATAGAAACATGCAGGAGGCATGTAACACTTGCATCCGTCACATCCAAACGTGCAGGAAGCATGATGTAATCCGTCACATCACGTTCATGTAATGCTGCTGCTGCACACACACAACACACAGGGGCACACGTGTTTTGCCACTACACACACACACACACACACACACACACACACACACACACACACGCGCGCGCATGCACACACACACACACACACATTGTGTGTGCCTAATACTGTCTCTCCTCCCCACTCAGACCGACACACCCAGGCTGGCACACCTGCAGCAGATTCCCCTAATTGTCCTCTGCTATAAAAGCTAGCCAGCTCAGGGTCAACTTGTCAAGGCAGACACAGACCCCAATAACTCAGTCCCAATACCATGTAACCATCAGTTAAACCTAATTTAGTTCAGTTTGGCCTGGAGATGGCCGGCAGTCATAGTTTTCGTTATAGTAGTTAGTTGGTTTTAAGTTAGGGAAGGGGGAAACGGCTCAATATGGGCAAGCAAACTTTGATGCTGATTGGTCTGTACACATGCAGACAAATGGGGCAAAAACAAAATCTTCACTTATACCGGCCTGTCGGCCTGGCAAAGACAATGAACCAAATGAATCAGCCCTTCAGAGGGTGAAAGAGGAATTTTCGCAGAGGCCAGATTTGGCCTGGAGGCTCTATGTTGGGCAGCACAGTTCTAAACTGAGCCTGTGGGAAAACATTTATAGTTGCAGTGTGAAGTACTGTCCAAACCTACTGCATGGCACAGTTGTTCTGTGGGTGAGAGAATTGGAACACAAGGTAGTTAGTAATTAACAAACTTACCTGATGCCATTTACTGTATTCAATGTGGCAATAATGGAGAGAGAGAGGGGGGTTTGGTTTTAACCACTGGAACCACTTGAGCTCCAGCATCCATATTGTGGGGGTTAACCAAAGGATTGCTGATCTAGCTTGCAGCGTATCACTTTTGCAACACTTTGTGAACTTGCTATTTTGGGGCGTATACTGCTTAGGGTTTAAGTAGTTATAGAGGGTATGCACAATGCATAAGTGTACTTAGTTCCGACACTATTATTGGTCCCACAGTCATTAGACCGACAACCTATACCTCTATCCCTAACCTAACCCTATAAACGCAAACAAGGGAGCAGCGCATGTCCGACAGTTGTTCCTGCATGTCGGACTAATGCTCCGTCGGAATTACGTTCGGATCCCGGCAAAGTGATTTAACATAATTTTACGTAGTTTATGCAATCAGATAGTATTTTTCTGTTTGGATGTATGGGCTGTCAAGGCCAGAAAGTAGGCGTTCCCTGATATAACATCAGGGATTGATGAATAATGAAAAGCGATAACCGATAATTGACGATCTACAAGCTCACACTCAAGCATCACACTCACACTGTGATGCGTGTATTTATTTTATTTGTTTATTTTCCTTTTTTTTTTTGGGGGGGTATTTTGAAATGCTGGCCTATGACGACAAATATGGACGGCAGGTTAAATGTGGTTGAAAGAGAAAGGGATTTAAATTATTTAGCGTGGAAAACATGTGGGTTGTCACACATCAATCTGCTGATGGATTTAGTTCCAAATAATGTGGTGTGTGTGTGTGTGTGTGTGTGTGTGTGTGTGTGTGTGTGTGTGTGTGTGTGTGTGTGTGTGTGTATGACTGTGTTTGTGTATGACTGTGTGTGTGTGTGTGTGTGTGTGTGTGTGTGTGTGTGTGTGTGTGTGTGTGTGTGTGTGTGTGTGTGTGTGTGTGTGCATGCCTGCCTGCCTGCGTGGGTGCGTGCGTGCGTGCGTGACTGTGTAAGCGTATGTGCGTGTGTGTGCGTGGGTGGTCTTTTCAAGTTTCCATTGTGTTATTTTCACACCATACTTCTCAACCACAGGCATTGCCTTCTAGCCACAAATACTTATGATAACACATTAAATAGTGATGGCAAAACATGCAGTGTCTCACCCTCACTAATTCACATCCTTGTATTCTGTACAGCAGTGATGGTTCTCAATCCAAATATAGGCAAGGACCTGTATTTGGCCACAGCCTCCCATCTAAAATATAAAAACTAATTTGTGCCAGAGACACCCAATTTGTGTTTTAAAATGTTGCACATTGTTTTAATGTGACACGTTGTGAGCTTGTATTTTCAAATCGATGATGATGTGAGCTTGAGCTGAGGACCCCCCGGAATCCACTTTGAGAACCACAGTTGCATAGAACCCAGTACTTCTATGTCAAGTTGTGTGTGTGTGTGTGTGTGTGTGTGTGTGTGTGTGTGTGTGTGTGTGTGTGTGTGTGTGTGTGTGTGTGTGTGTGTGTGTGTGTGTGTGTGCGTGTGTGCGTGCGTGCGTGCGTGCGTGCGTGCGTGCGTGCGTGCGTGTGTGTGTGTGTGTGTGTGTGTGTTCGCGCGCGTGCGTGTGTGCGTGCAGCCTGACTGCTGGTTTATATGTAACCGTCTTTCTTTTCTGTTCATATATGGCTATAAAGGTCCATTCTAGTGTTCAGACATGTTTTGCTTACAAGCTTACAAATTTGACTTACAAGTGTGAAATCAGAGTAAATGACATGAACCAAGTCAACAAACAACAGGCTAAATGGTCACATATTTAGAGCATGAAAAGAAAACAATCATCAGTGGTGGAAGAAGTACTCACATTGTTACTTAAGTAAAAGTATCAATACTGATGTAGAAATACTCTGTTACAAGTAAAAGTCGGTTACTCAAAATTGACTTCAGTATTATAGTATTGGCATCAAAATGTACTTAAATACTCATCGTATGCAAAATTTCAAATGTATATATATTTTTTACAATGTATAAAAATCACTTGAAAATGGCAACGCTTTGTGAAATCTACAAAGTATTGAAAATTGGAAATACTACAGTAAAGTACCTCAACATTCTACGTCAGTAGCCTACAGTATACTTGAGTACATGTACTTAGTTACTTTACACCACTGGTAAACATAAAGCCCAGCATCTGTCTAAACAGATTCTCGATGATGACTCATGCACTTGACAAAATCATACCGTGGTTTGTTTGGTCTTCAGGGGAAAGTGGGAAACCACTGTTTTCTAGTCAGTACAATCTGAAAACCAACCTGCAGAGACTTGAAACTTGCTTGAGAGATAGGCCGTCCAACACACTACATGCCATGTTCTGTCAAAGTTACATTATTCTTGTTTTAATCAGGGCTGTCAAAATGTATTTATTCCAAGTTGATGCACACATCAACTCGGGATGATTAATTTATGGGATTAGCATTACAATCTTTGATTCTATTTTAATCACCTTCTCATGTCAGGTAGGCCTATGGCTTTTCCAGCAGGTGAGGTGAGTTAATTTGTGACTACTCAATGTTTCATCTCTCTCAGTCTATCACTACGATCTTCAGTGTTTCATCGCTGTCTGTCAATGTTCGCTGGTGTTCTTTGAAGCTTTGACCGATACATGCACCTTCCTAAACCATGACTACCCTGCATTTCCAGTGTGTAACCAGATGGTGCAGTCTCTCTCTCTCTCTCTCTCTCTCTCTCTATCTCTCTCTCTCTCTCTCTCTCTCTCTCTCTCTCTCTCTCTCTCTCACACACACACACACACACACACACACACACACACACACGTATGCACACGTATGCACACATGCACATTTGGATGTATGCACGCTGTATCGTGAGAAAGAAATATAAAGAGAGAAACCACAGTTGGGGCCCAAACTGCAGACTGAGGTCCATTCAGCAACATGAGTGAAGTCCCTACAGGGAGCAGAATTGTAGTCCAACCATATTGACAGCTATGGATACAGGCTGGTTCTAACCGGTTACTATCTCAGTAACCACAACCAGTGACACCAGCATCGTGACATTGCTCATGATGCTGTGGATCAGTATGATGAAGTCAATTTGATAGCTTTTCTCTTACATAGACATAAATAGCCGCAGGGTGTTTGTGATCTACATGGCTAAAAATAAAAGCACCAGAATGCAGGAAATTAAGTCTGTAAAACTCAACTGTTCACTCCAACTGCAAATACTGTGTCGGCCCTACAGAAGACTCATCGTCCCAAGTAACACAACCAAACCGCCGCCATGTGCCATACATTCTGTTCTGCTCAATAATCTATGGCACATTCACACACATTCTACTGGAATCTGTACACTACAGAACACATGCCTCTTAAGGATAACTGTCGTTTAAACGTCTCATTGATGATAGAGTGGATATTTATATTTGCTGCGGATAGACTGGACATATATAGCTGACACTGTACGTTTGTGTGTGTGTGTGTGTGTGTGTGTGTGTGTGTGTGTGTGTGTGTGTGTGTGTGTGTGTGTGTGTGCGGCCGTGCGTGTCTGTCTGTCTGTCTGTCTGTAAAATGCTCCTCAATTAGTTCTAGGTGAACTGACAAGTGCCGACGGGAGACAGTTGTCAGTAGTCAGACCCACTACATACTGTATGTACAAGAAGAGACAGAGAGAGTGAGAGAGGTCTCCACTCAACATGTTCTCTCTCTGGAAAAAAGGAAATGGTACCGGGGGAGGTGGGGTTGGGGGGTTTTGTGAAGAGGGCAGCTTAGGGTACGGGGGTTAATGCCGACCGCTTGTACTGTACGTGCATGTGTCTCATGTGTGCCAAGTACAACCAAGGTCTTAACCTACTGTACCTCTCTCACACGCACACACACACTCACCGCACTGCACACACTCACCGCACTGCACACACTCACCGCACTGCACACACGCACGCACGCACACACACACACTCTCTCTCTCTCTCATTGTGCACTGTTATGCAACATGTGTTTGGGAAGTTAGCATACTGTACTTGCATGCAACTTGGATGTGTGTGTGTCTGTGTGTGTGTGTGTGTGTGTGTGTGTGTGTGTGTGTGTGTGTGTGTGTGTGTGTGTGTGTGTGTGTGTGTGTGTGTGTGTGTGTGTGGCTGTGCGCATGCGTGTGTGTGTGTGTGTGTGTGTGTGTGTGTGTGTGTGTGTGTGTGTGTGTGTGTGTGTGTGTGTGTGTAAGTGTGTGTGTGTGTGTGTGCGTGCGTGCGTGCGTGCGTGTGCACATGCGTGCGTGCGTGTGTGTGTGTGTGTGTGTGGCCATAAGTGTGCACATGCATATTCCAGCATTTTGGGAGCTTGGATCTATAAAAGCCATACATTCAGGTTATTTACGGCCACACAGGGGCCCTGCGGTTTCCATTACACTTATTTACACTCACTCCTACAGCACTTTAAGAAAAGAAGTCATGAAATATAAGAGCCGTGCGCACACTTCTGAAGGGAACAGGAGACACACACACACACACACACACACACACACACACACTTCTGAAGGGAACAGGAGACTAGGAGAGCGCTGTAAAAAATAAAAGGCAGAGGAAACATAACAGTTGCAGAGAGTGTTCAGTGTTCTACTTCCAAGATGCCCTCAGGACTTGTGAATGTTAGGAATTCACAGCGAGGGGTGGAAGTACACACACGCACGCATGCACGCACTCACGCACACGCACACACACACACACACACACACACACACACACACACACACACACACACACACACACACACACACACACACACACACACACACCCTCACACACACACACACACACACACACAAGAGTAGTGGAAGAAGTACTCCAATTCTATTTTTACTTACTGTAAGTATACACATTAACAGTGATACAACTGTGTACAAATAAATCCTGTATTAAAAATTTACATGACAATGTATTGAAGTAAAAACACACCGAAAGTATATTGTAGATTGGGTATTTTTAAATAGACAATGTATACGGCTAAATTGGTTCCTGTGAGAAACAATCTAAACCTACAAAGTAACTATACCTAAAGCTGCCAAGTAATTGTACAGAGTACTTTAAAATGCACTATATTTTCCTCTGAGATGTGGACTAGAAAATACTCAAGTAAAGTAAAATAACCAAAAATTGTACTTAGTACAGTACTTGAATTAATGTACTTAGTTACTTTCCACCACTGCACACACACAGTACTCATATGCACACCTTCATGACAAACGTGCAACAGCACACGATGGGAGACTATGTAAACTTGAAACGACGCACGCACAACTGCAGGTACACAAACACACTCATACACATGCATGTGTGCAGTAGACATTACACACGCACGCACGCACGCGCACACACGCACGCACATACCTAAAATGTACATAAAAACACATACCATTGCACATCAGGAGAGCTTTTAAACAAAGCAATACTAGCTTTCATCATCTGTTGTCGTGTGGCGTGCTCTAACACAAACTACTGTCTGACGGCCTTATTGTACAGCACACCTTAAATACACCTTAAACTTCATTTTGTCACGCCTCGCTCCTCCTCTGCCTTTGAATTTGAGCATTGACTTAATTCCAAACCACTGGACTAAATTTGGCTTGACCTTAATGGTTATGTGGTTGATTTGTGTTCTGTATTTGCTTAAGTCAAGAAAGGAAGTTGTTGTTACTATTCTTGCCTTTGTACTTGTTTACTAATACTGCAGTCCTTCGGACTTATTCTGTTATTCTCTGTATGTTTTGTTCAGTATTTACTATTTTGCCTTATCTGTTCTGTTTGGTTTTCTGTTACTCTGTTGGTTTTGTGTATCTTATTTTGTAGTATGGTCCCTAGTGTTTCCTGTCTGCCTAGTTACTGTTCCCTACCTTGTCTCACCTACCTTGTGATGTGTCAGTGTTTTCACCTGTGTCCTCTTTGTCCTGTTAGCCTATCCTGTGTTTGATTGTATTTTGAGTTCACCTGTGTCTAGTTAGTCTTTGTCTATTTATATACCCCAGTTTGTTCAGTTCCTTGTCAGATGTCATTTCATGTCATAGTGTCTACTGTGTCCTTATTTTGCCTGCCCCATTTTATGGGAAGTTTAAGTTCAGGAAGTTTATAGTTTAATAAACATCCTGAACTGTGAATCTTGCCTTTTGGCCGTACTGCTTTTGGGTCCTCTGAACGCACCCTGACACATTTCTCCTCCCAAATATGTCACACATAGGCTACCCCTTCAGAGGATGAAAACACAAACATGCCCCCAAAATGCATGAATAAGTAGTCATTCTAGGAAACATTCCCAATATAAGAAACAAGGATGCCATTTGTCATCCTTTAAAAACTAAATATTGGTCATGCTGTAAATCATCAGGGACATCATTTTTTCACCAGCCTAATTCTGCATTCAGTCTTTAAAAAAGAAAAGAAAAACAGACTCCTTATTTTTCCCCCCTCAAAAGTAGACAAAAAAAGCTGAGGGACGCAACATAGGAGGGACAGACGGTAGGAAAACAAGAAATCAGGACAAACAGACAGACAGACAGACGACTGTGGCTCAGGAGGTAGAGCAGGTCGTCCAATGATCCATGGGTCGGCGGTTCGATTCCCGGCTCCTCCTGTCTACATGTCGAAGTGTCCTTGGGCAAGACACTGAACCCCAAATTGCTCCAGATGTGCTGGTTAGTACCTTGCATGGCTTCCGCCGCAATCGGTGTATGTAATGCACAATCTATGTAAAGCGCCTTGGATAAAGGCGCTATATAAATGCACCATTTACCATAGACAGACAGACAGACAGACAGACAGTAAGTAGGAGTCACAGGACAGAAGCTTGGTCCCAGAGGAGATGTGGTACATGTGGTTCCACGACACCATCAACGGATATATGAATATGATGTTATTCCTATCAGAACACAAACAAGTCTTTCCCCCGACAAGAGAGCCAAGACCAATCAAATCCCAACAATTTTCCCCTCAACCACATAGCGTCCCTATTCTGGGCATGTAGACGGGCGGACATTGTGTAAAAATAGCCCATCTATACAGACAATACAAGCATGCAACGCAATGTAAGAGGGGTTGTTGTGATATATCTGCAGACACGTCATACTGACAGTCGTGTTATTGCCACATGTCAACATGCCTCAGCTGACCAACGCTCTCCAAAGGTTGTCATGACCGGTCGTCAGGTCAAAAATCCTTTTGTCGCACGTCACTCGTCACCCGCTGTGCTACTCGGACAGTAGTGATGTAATCATCCAGATAATGTAAAAGTTGATTGGAGTGGCCCCCATCCGTAAGCAGAATGAGAGGCAGCTAAGATTGGCTCTGTGGACCCCTCACACTACACTGCAGGATATTGTGGTCAGACAATCACTGCAGCCTCGAAAGTATAGTTTCCGACACAAAATATCCAGGCTGTATAGAACAAACTAACACTAAAGCAATGATTACTCGGAAGAAACTGTACAGCTTGAACCTTTTAGCAAAATACTAACAAAAACGTACCGCTTTACACACCCATTAATTATATAGATTTTGCTGTTTAAAGACTTTGAAACACTGCACTGGATTCTAATAGTGCCAGAAGAAATAAGTTGAGAGAGATTGGTTTTAGGGTCGCCTTCCTAGAACGCTCATTTGCTTGAGTGGCGACTTGTTTTCCATGCCGTATGTGATGGAAAAGTGAGTTACACACACACAGACCTCTTTCATAAGTACCTTACCTTTGGATGTTTACCCTTCCTGTGTGAATGAGTGTGTTGGGGAAAAAAATTGTTTGTGTGTGTGTGTGTGTGTGTGTGTGTGTGTGTGTGTGTGTGTGTGTGTGTGTGTGTGTGTGTGTGTGTGTGTGTTTGTTTGTTTTTGTTGGATCATGAGGGTATGTGTGAGGCAGTACGGCGGGTCAAAGGAAGGGTAGCTTACGAACTTATCAAGTATTTCACCTGGACAACCTGAACCTTGCAGTGGTGAAACTAACTACATTTACTCAGGTACAATTTTGAGGTGCTTTATACTTTGCTTGAGAATTTCCATGTTTCAATATGTCACGATATTGGCCTTTTCCCTTAGCTGTCCTACAGTATGTGCCCTTCCCAGGTCATTAATGCCCTTTCCTGTCCAGTGTGCCCTGTATTTGTGACCATAGATGTGTGAAGTCTAACTCATGTTGATTAGGTGATGTAATGATGATGTAAAACAAACGGTGCCAACACAAACATTAAATGCCATTAACAATAAAGAGACAATATGACAAACAAACATTAAACCTAGCCTATCTTCTCCCCTTTCTAATCAGTGCCAATTGACATTACTAGTCTCACCTGCTGCCCAGTACAGCAGAGCACTTTCAGTGCAGTTTTTGTTTGTAACCTCAGTATGCAGTCTTTGCTCGGTGTGCGTGCATCTAAAGTAAGTTGCTGAATTAATGATCAGTCTGGTAACTTTGATTATATTTTTTTCATAATACATATTTTGTACTGAGATATTTTCTGTAGAATTGATTTGTTTAGACAATATGGATATTGATGTATTTTTTGTGTGATGTTTCGGGTAAATTTTTTAAACTATGGGATTAATATGTACACTATGTTTTGTGTTTCATGTTGATAGGAACCACACCTACAATATACTGCCAGTGCTTACCAATTAATAGACCTTTAAATTGAAAACCTTGGACTGATTTTTACCGTTCTCCTGTGGAGGGTAGCAATTGGGTTCCGGCAAGTAGTTTAGTGTGACAAACGGTCAACACTTCGTTTCAGCTATGCTTCACAAGGAATCTCGGGAACACACGCCCCAGAGCCGAAAGAGGCGTCTAGTACTTTATATGTCTGTTTGTGACTTTGTCCTTGAGTTTTCGGCTCTATGCACAGCAACCATATTGGAAAGAAATTTGGCTCCTAGCTTCCTTACTTACTTCACAGGTGTTACCAATGATACTAATGGCTCTGTTCAATTTATACATGGGTTTTCAACGTTTTTTACATTTCAAGGACCCCCCATATTAACGGGCTCGTCTGAGGACGACCTAGAGAGAGATATTAACACAACCAAAAGAAATTAAGACTCAGCAAATTGAGCAAGCTAGGTGACACAGCGTGAGAGTTTGACTGCCGTTAAGGCCCAGGGCATGTATATAGCACACTGTGACTAATCATACTGAATCATTCATCACTGCTGAAAGCACACTCACTATCATATTATTATTCGTCCTGTTTTTCAGCAATTATTTCAGACCACAGTTTCGGAGCTATCGGCACAGAACCAAGTGCAATACGTCCCAGATTTGTTGTATTTTTAGCCCCACTTGCACCAAGGCTCTATGATGGCTAGGTTAGTCGGGTGGTTGGTTCACTTTATTTGGTGCCAAACAATATATCTAAAAAGCTACTGGCTACATTTCCTTCAGGTAATGTAATGTAACTGGCAGAGGACACTGTATACATGATCCTTTGGAATGGCTCCTAACTGTGCATACAGACCCTATATACAGTATCTTATTCTCCGGTGTGAACCTTAGGCCACATTTTCTGAAAGTATAGTCATATTGCCCACTCTGTCTGATTTTTAATAGTTCTTTATTTTGTCGTATGACATGTGTCATGGGGCAGACCGTGTCCTACACACACACACACACACACACACACAGGCACACATGCACACGCACGCACTCGCTCACACTCGCACACGCACACGCACACACAGAACCCCCCCCCAGTATTTTTTTTTTCTATTTGAAATATTGTTTTTGCACTGTAAAAAAGCTGGACTGTAGTTTGGTGGAGGAGGTTTCGGGAGAAATAAAAACCCTTAACTTGCATCGTTGACTGTAATTCTTGCATGGAGCCTTGGCAACCGGCCGACTTTACAACATGGTCGTGCAAATTCAGCGAGAATAGATGATCTTACACAATTATAGAAGGTTCTGCCAACAAAAACACTGGAGGGCTTTTCTGTGTTTTAACTTTTGACCTGAGATCAGATTCTAAGTCTTCTACATCCTGACAGTTTTCTGAAAAAGCTATATTTCTATGTCAGTCGTTCGATTTTTCAAAAATAGCAGACCTACAAGCTCGCTATGAGCTTGTAGATCTTCTATTTTTCAATAGCTGAAGCATAACATAATGCTAACACCAAAAGGGGTTCCCGCCCAGAATGCGTTAACTAAGCAGACAGAGACGATCAGAGCAGTGTCTGGGCGGTGTTTCATATTTCCATACATCCTATCCTCAAACATTTTCATTTCAAGGACCACCAAAATGTGGCCCATGGATCCCCATCTGAATAGACTTTATGCCAGAGACACAATAAGAGAACTTCTGTGTAAAACAAACAAACAAACAAAATATCTAAAACATTATACAAGTTTAAAAAAAAAACCTGGAACCCCCCCCCCAAGGGCCCGTGGAGGTCCCCGGAGAACCCGTGCCCCACAGTCTCATTGTTCACCAGATCTGGAATTCATAGTACTATACTTTGATGACCTTATTGGTTGCTGTGAGAATTCACAGCCATTGTTCTATTGGCTGTGTATATACCACCCTCTGAGTGGATGGATATAGCAAACAAAGAGCTGCACTCACAGAGCTATCAGCGATGTGGAAAATATACACCCCAGAGGCGGCTCTCGTTGTACTAGTAATTTGAATCAAATGCCTCTGAGGAACATGATCATATCTAAAATGTACCAGCACAGTTACGGTAAATACTAAGAGAAATACGATTCCAGACCACTGTTATACCCCACTGCATGATTATAATTATGCAGGGATGCGCCCTGCGTTTCAGAAAATCCGATCACTTCTCTGTATTTCTCGCCCCTGCTTAAAGACAGAAGCCTAAACACTCTGTTAACTGGGTGGGAACTCCTTTTGGTGTTAGCAATATGTTATGCTTTAGCTATTGAAAAATAGCAGATCTACAAGCTCATAGCGCGCCACCGAGTGGCGCGCTACGAGCTTGTAGGTCTTCTATTTCTTTTTTAAATCAAAAAACGACTGACATAGAAACATAGCTTTTTCAGAAAACTGTCAGGATGTAGAAGACATTATTTTTTAGAATCTGATCTCATGTCAAAATGGGTTAAGTCGGCCCAGGCCGTAGCGTAACGGTCTGGGCACCGGACTGGTGATCCAGTCGCGGTGTGCCGCGGGTTCGACTCCCGGACCCGACACGGCCTTTACCGCATGTCATCCCCCCATCTCTCTCCCGTTTCCTGTCAGCCTACTTTCTATCCCTTAAAAAATATCAATAAAGGCGTAAGCCGCAAAAAAAAATCTAAAAAAAAAAAAAAATATTGGTTAAGTCGGTGCGCTGCTGGTCTGATGAGTTGAGTTACGGTTTTCGTAATTCAAGTGGTGATAGACGAGAACACTGACAGATACTATAATACAGCAATGCGTATGAGGCGTTCAAGCAGAGAGACAGACACGTTTATATGTCTGGGAGTGAGCAATAAGAGAAATACACAACTCGCTGCATTCTCAGAAGGGTGCTTTAGGCAGCCAAGTGAAAGAGAGTGCAGGGAGAAAGTTCAGAATCAACTGAGCATGAACAACAGTGGCAGTCTTCGGAGTGGTTTACACAACACTACTGACTGTAGAGCAGCAGACAGACAGTCACAGTGGTAGCATGTCCTTCTCTCTGTCAGACGAGCTAAACATGGACCACAGTGGAAACTAGAAAAAGTGCCCTTCTGGGCACAGGTCTCCACCAGGAGGATAGGAGAGTGTGTGATGTTTGGCAAAATGTTTTGGAGTAATTTTAACATGTTTGTTTGGGTGTGTGTGTGTGTGTGACGGTTACATTGCCACAGCAAAAGTGGAACAAAACAATGAAAATTAGAGGTAAAAACACTTTTCGGCCAGTTATAGCGCCACCTTGAGGCTGAGTTGAAATTGTTCATGTGGCATTTCTTCCTCTGCCTAGTGGGAATGTGCGTGCACAATTTCACGGAAATCACGCGATGTGTTCATGATTTGCAGCATTTTGTTTGAAACTGAGCACTCCTGTGAACTTTGGAAGCCAATCTTAACCAATCAGGATGGAATCTGAAAGACCCGTTTTGTTGAATGGCTCTAGAGAGACTGTGTACCAATTTGCGCGATGTTTGGACAAAATCTGTAGGTGTACTGTGCAAAAACTTGTTTTGCACAAAGCGGCCTCCTGGTGGCGCTGTAACAGGCCGTTCAGAGGTTCATCGTTGGCATCCAGGGAGTGTGTGTGCAAAATTTGGCATCGACCGGGTTAACGGTGCGGGAGATTAGCTGCTCACGGACACACACACGGACGGACGGACGGACGGACGGACGGAGTGCAAAACATACTCTCCCCCCATGCCTTCGGCCTGGTGGAGACAATAACTAAATAAGCCTTTAAGGCTTTATCCTTTTGAATTAGGTGTATTTGTAATCAATCAATCAATCAACTTCTATGCTAGGTCTCGCCCCCACACACACATACACTCACATACTGCCACACACACACACTCAAGGTTCTGAGCCCTCAGAACCTTGTGAGACAAAAACTCCATAGTAGATCAAATGCTTTGAGATTGAGAAGGACGTCAAAGAGTCCAGTCTCACACCTGGAGAAGAGAATGCTGTACATACTAGATTATAGCTCAGCGTTCAACACCAAAACCCCACACACCAAGCTAAAAAAAACGTAAGACTCAACCTCAGCATGTACAGCTTGCTTGCTTACTTATATATTTGCTTTTTTTTTAAGAAATTTAGAAGAATGTCAATTAAAAACAGTCACCTATAATGGTAACAACACGCCCCTAAATAGCGATGGCGGGTTGAAAGTGTTTAAACGTGAAAGTTGAGGATTCTATACATGTATTTCAAACGTTACACATGGCTTTCCCGAGAGCCAACTGAACCTGAGCTCCAAATAATGACCTCCATTATTGTAATTTTAAATAATCTCTCCCTCCAATTGGCCAAATGACTACCAATAAACACCTCAATTAGAGTCCGCCGCCGGTAGAGGAAACCAAGCCGGAGTAGTCGCCTTACAAACCATCCCCACGGCGGTGTGGGTGTGGTCCTCCACTCGCGGAGGTACGGCAGTCAGGGCCTGTTAAAGTTTACCAGCAGCGTTTTGGTTGCAGTTCAGGCGGTGTCACGTAACACATAAGTCTCTTTTTTTAAATGTAAACAAAAATGGGATATAGGAGATTACGTTGGGGAATGTGATGATCAAGTCAGGACATAGCTGGCGCTGCTGTGGAGATGTTTAAACTGTACCTCAATTACCGGGATAGTATAGGAAACTAACTGGGGGGGGGGGGAGACAATAACATCCCTGTCCAATGTTTTGCTATCAATAAGTTGCTGCCGGGCGGAAAACTTAGACTACATCTAAAACTGTTACTTTTAGGAAATGGGAAAAAAGATCATGTGTTCCAAGGTCCAGGGTAAAGTCCCATTAATACTTTTCATTGTATATTTATAAAACCCATCACTTTTAACTTGGCGTCCCTATTTTGGATGTTCAAGATGTTTCAATAGCAGGGCACATACAGTAACAGATCTACAAGCTCACAATGTGAGATTTGGCGCATGATTGTGAACTTGTAGAAGGCCATTTTCCCTGTTAAAAATGTGTTGCTCTAGCATTGGTTCAGTGTTGTCACGTCAGCTTGACCAATGCAGAGCATGGGTTTCCCATGGGTTACCAGAACTTAGGGTTCGTTCGTACCACCTACTGGTACGAGCAGGGCCAAAATGGTATTCTGAGAACCTTGTCGCTCATAATGTTTTCAATATGACACTTTTTTCCCCATGTACAGTATACTGTAAATGTGTTCCTTTTTTTTTAATGTTTTTCCCTATAGGCTACAGTAAATGTCCAAAATAGGGAAGCCTGGTCTAAAATGCTCAAAAGATTGTGGACAACAATGTGTAAATAATGGTGGCATCTTTGTTAATGTCATCCAGCTGTTATTATACAGATGAATGCACAATAGCGATTGTACACAGTAATTGCGATTAGCTCAATTAATTGCGATGATGGGCTATACTTCCAACCTTCTGTTCAGCAGAGTCAGTGGTGGAAAGTAGTACATTTACTCAAGTGTTGTTCTTATGTAGAACTTTTTGAGTAGTTTTCACATTTTCTGTAAGCCTATACTTTTTTAGATTTTGATTATTATTAAAAAGCACAAATAAACCACTTCAACCCTACAGTACATGCTTCAGCTATTTGAAAATAGCTAATTTCTAATCTCACAATGCACTTCTGAAGTTCTGATTACATTTTCGGCGAGAAATAGTCCATACGGTCACGCAACAAAGGCTCTGTGCATATAACTGTCATCATGCTAGCGTCATATGGGGTTCTGGATAATGGTTCAGTTTAGCTTCACTGCCCCGGCCCATGCAGCAGACTTAAACCGGAAACACATTACACCTCCAGGATACCTGGAAGCCATCGGACCGTAGTTATATGCAGTGTTGTTATGCCAAAGCTATAGGAAATTGAACCAGAAACAGACCTGCCTTTCCCCTTTTTGTTTTCCAGTGGGTAGAAGTAGATAGTATCCGATTCCATAACCATTATGTAATGTATTCAATGCTTGAATGCCTGTTAACTTCTTCTGTCGCTCTCTGTCTGTCACTTTCAGTACACTCTCGGTACAGTATTTTTATTTTTTTTAAGATATTTTTTTGCGGCTTACGCCTTTTATTGATTTTTGAAGGGACAGACAGTAGGCTGACAGGAAACGGGAGAGAGATGGGGGGATGACATGCAGTAAAGGCCTTGTCGGGTCCGGGAGTCGAACCCGCGGCACACTGCGACTGGATTACCAGTCCGGTGCCCAGACCGTTACGCTACGGCCTGGGCCCTCGGTACAGTATTAATATAACTAATCGCTTATCTGTTTTCATGTACAGTATGATATAGATTAGATGAGATGAGGTAGGCCATTAGCAAGCAGTTTGCATATTTGAATAGAATTTTACTACAGTATTTAATGTTTAATTATAATTATACCTTATGGGCTATTTGATATATACATAAAGTCAATTTAAGCAATGTCTGAGAGCCTATAGAGCGGCGCAGTCCCTCCCCCTTTCAGAACAACGAACGGCCCAGGAAATGAAATGCAATGCATTCTGACCATAGGATTTTCTTTTAGTATTTATTTAAAGACGGTTACGCCGCGGACAAAGCCTACTCGGATCGTGACAAATCATGACAATGAACACAATATTTTCTGCCGATCAAATCATTAGAAAGAAGAAAATAAAGGCAGGAGACAACACTATTTGTTTTGTTTTTCTTCTTATAAATTATTTGATCGGCCCAAAACATTGTGTTTATTGTCATGATTTGTCACGATCCGAGTTGGCTTTGTCCGCGGCGTAACCGTCTTTAAATAAATACTTAAAGAAAGTCCTATGGTCAGAATGCATTGCATTTCATTTCCTGGGCCGTTCGTTGTTCTGAAAGGGGGAGGGACTGCGCCGCTCTATAGACCGATTCCGTAGCGGGTCTCATGGTCACAGCCTACGTATTTCCTGTAGGCGGACTCGACATAGCTGCGGGAGTAAAACCCTCACCAGGCGCACCTCTTCCACTACAGTGAACGGCAGAGTGACTGATGTTAGTTTGCCTCAAACTTTACTCCTTTACCTGCTTTTTTACTAACACTAACATTACAAAGATGCCCAGAACATCGAGATGAACCTGTGTAGTTTATGACTGCTCCAACAGTAGTGGCAACATAAAAATAAAATAAAAACGGAATGTCTAATGGAGACCAGAGCCATTGAGTAATGGTTGAGACGAAGCAGTGAAAGATACGTAACATAACGCCAGTCTTACCCAATACCAAATATTTCTGTTTTATTAACACAAGGCTGCTGTACTTTATACCTCATACTTTAAATGCTTAGTATGAGGTATAAAATACAGCAGCCTTGTGTTCATAAAACAGAAAGATTGGGTATTGGGTAAGACTGAAATGATGTATCTTTCAGGACCCTTCACTGCTTTGTCTCAACCATTACTCAATGGCTCTGGTCTCAGCCACCACGGTGGATATTTTGACATTCCGTTTAATTTTAATTTTTATGTTGCCACTACTGTTGGAGCAGCCATAAACTACACAGGTTCATCTCGATGTTCTGGGCATCTTTGTAATGTTAGTGTTAGTAAAAAAGCAGGTAAAGGAGTAAAGTTTGAGGCAAACTAACATCAGTCACTCTGCCGTTCACTGTAGTGGAAGAGATGCGCCTGGTGAGGGTTTTACCCCCGCAGCTACGTCGAGTCCGCCTACAGGAAATACGTAGGCTGCGACCATGAGACCCGCTACGGAATCGGTCTATAGAGGGTATGCGCGTGACATCATCATTATACCTGGAAGTTATGCAGGGACGCCTACTGAGTGTCCAAAAACTACTTTTCTGGCCTTGAAAGCCCATACATCCAAACAGAACAGACCTATCTGATTACATTAAACCACATTAAACTCACTTTGCCAAGTCACTTTGCCACTCGATTTCCCATCCACTTCATGCATGCGCATACCTACTAGTACATTTGTTTCATGAATACAAATGATTCATAATTTTCAACAAAAACACACATGGGACTCACCCCGTCATATGTTGGACATACAGGCAATGGTTGTATTAGACGCTAATATCTCTAATACACCCTTAATATGAGCTGTGTAGCCTACTATTTGTGTTTTTCTCATACTCAATGCAGATTAATTGGTTCATGCATAGTGCATTATAAAGATTTGTAACACTTTATTTAACACTTTTACACAGGGTTTTTTATGCTCTAGTAAATAAATAAATTTTAATGGTGACCTAATGAGTCTAAAAACTATTTGCAAAATGTTAAATGGCTACAACAGAAGAACAATGTTGATAACAAAATTATATTCTTTAATATTAAATCCTGGCAGTATGTTCCTGCTATTAGGTTTCACATAAAACACAGCATTCTTTATTTTGTGTTAATGGCTGCCAGTTAGTTTTGACAATCCTCCACAGCAATAACAGCCTAAACAATCAGACAATGTTGATGGAAAGAGAGCCACATCATTTTTAACCCTTTAAAACCGGGAATAAGCATCTGTGTCATTTTCGATTTTAGCTAAATACTGTAGCAACATAATTTGTGAACATTTAGAACAGTCTGACACATTTTCAGATGGGGGTCCACGGCCAAATGCATATCATTATGGGGCGTCCTTGCGGCACTACTACTACGATTTAGAAGGCATTTGTAGAATCGGCCTCACGTAATGCAGCAGGAGCAGCAAAGCCAACAGGATTCTAATGCAGTGGTTCTCAAAGGCTTGTTCACACTGTTCCAATGTGTATGAGGCAATTAACAGTGAGGAGCCCATGCAGGTCCTGTTCTCTGGCCCGCGGCCCGCTGTGTTCCTGGCCTGGGGCCACAGTCACTGACCCACTGGAAACACTGCTCTGCCTGCCAGACAGTCAGCTGCCAGAGAGAACACACATACGCACACATGCACGCAGGCAGGCTGCACGCAGGCACGCACGCACACACACACTTGACCTCCTTTTTATCTTTTGCCTGTCATTTGTGTCAGCTGGTACTAGCTAGCACTAACTGGTCATCATCACTTTGCTATGTCATGGATGTAATAAAAAAAAAAAAGAAGCTTTACACTAAGCCCAAAGCCGAAAATAGCCAATATACAAGCTCACAGAGCTTGCAGATCAGTTTCTACTATAGGTTTCTACTATACTTCTACTATACATTTGGCTCTCAGTATAGTACTACAAACACACACACATGCACACACACGCAAGCGTGCGCACGCACATGCACGCACACGCTCGCGTGTGCACACACACACACACACACACACACACACACACACACACACACATGCACACACACACACACACACACACACACACACACACACACACACACACACACACACACACACACACACTGGTGTCTATTGGCAATAGATAACAGAGTTCAGGGTGAGCCAACCAGTGGTTCTGCTATCATTCATTTCACACCAGAGAACAGTAATGAACCCATTATCCCTGGATCACATTCGATCCCACACCATTATTCAATCAACAGTCCAACACATTTATTCAATTGCTTTTAGAATTATTTATGTTGTATCCATGCACAACTTGACCCTGACTAACTCCAACCTAACCCCAACCAGTGCAGTAGTTTCAAACTTTGTCATGGAATTAAGACTGATTACCCCCAAATGAATATGAATTTGTCTGCATACCCCCATCTGAAAAGAAGGCACAGAGACCCCCAGAAGAGAAGATAATTATTCCAAATGTTTAAAAAAACAAAATCCCCCCAAGACTTTTTAATATCCAAAAGAGCCAAAGTATAACTTTGGGTTAAAGTGGTTAAACTGATGCTAGTCATCCATATTCATCCATAGCCATCCATAGTCAGTGCCATAGTCATCCAGTCAGTACCATAGTCATCCATAGTCAGTGCCATAGATATCCATAGCCATCCATAGTCAGTGCCATAGTCATCCATAGTCAGTACCATAGTCATCCATAGTCAGTACCATAGATATCCATAGCCATCCATAGTCATTACCATAGCTATCCATATAGCCATCCATAGTCAGTACCATCGCCATCCATAGTAGGGTGTTATTAGTAATAAGGTGCATTATTAGTCAGACAGATCATTATAGTTTTCTCATGTGAATTCTGAAGCATCTCAAATTGCCTGTAAGAAAAATATGTAGCACATAGTTGTACAGTACAGCTATATTCACATGCAATTCTGTGTGCATTCTGTTCTCTGGAAATAGTTTTCCCCCCAAAATAATTAAGCTATTATCGTTGGCCTCGAGTCAGTAATGGCGGTATCATTATGGCTGTCATTCCTTGTGTGTGTGTGTGTGTGTGTGTGTGTGTGTGTGTGTGTGTGTGTGTGTGTGTGTGTTCGTGTGTGTGTGTGGGTGTGCGTGCGTGCGTGTGTGTGCGTGCGTGTGCTTGCGTATGTGTGCTTGCATGCATGCTTGCGTGCCTGCCTGTCTGACTGTGTGTCCCTGTGTGAGTGTATAGGCAATGTGTGTAACAGTTTTTATGTGCACATAACGCATGCCTTTTCAAATATTTCTAGTATCAATCCATATACGGTGTGTGTGCGTGTGTGTGTGTGTGTGTTTCTGCGTGTGCGTGTGCGTTTGTGTGTGTTTGCCCTGATCGGCCAAAATAGGGATGCCTCATTGAACGTTGTAGAACAATAATGTAGAAATAATGAGATAAATATGACATTTCTGTTCATTTTAACCTATTCCTTTAATGGAAACGATTCAAATGATTAAATTGCGATCATCTCAAATAAATTGCGATCGGGCAAACATTCATATAATAATTATAACGGGCTTAGCAACCATATGTTAGGAAGTTCGCATTGGGTTCCTGCATTTATGCATGCTTGTGCCATAATGCAGTGGTTCTCAAGTGTTTTCATGCCTAGGACCCCCACATTAATATGTAATTGACCGTGGACCCCCACATTAATATGTAATTGACCGTGGACCCCCACATTAATATGTAATTGACCGTGGACCCCCACATTAATATGTAATTGACCGTGGACCCCCACATTAATATGTAATTGACCGTGGACCCCCACATTAATATGTAATTGACCGTGGACCCCCACATTAATATGTAATTGACCGTGGACCCCCACATTAATATGTAATTGACCGTGGACCCCCACATTAATATGTAATTGACCGTGGACCCCCACATTAATATGTAATTGACCGTGGACCCCCACATTAATATGTAATTGACCGTGGACCCCCACATTAATATGTAATTGACCGTGGACCCCCACATTAATATGTAATTGACCGTGGACCCCCACATTAATATGTAATTGACCGTGGACCCCCACATTAATATGTAATTGACCGTGGACCCCCACATTAATATGTAATTGACCGTGGACCCCCACATTAATATGTAATTGACCGTGGACCCCCACATTAATATGTAATTGACCGTGGACCCCCATACCCATCTTAACGATTTTTTTGGCGTGGACCCACAGAAGAGAAGATTTGTGTTAAAACATTTTTTTATCGTTTTTCAAACACATTAAAAAGTCAAAAATAGGGTTACATTTTGATGCTATATTAACTAATTTAACAGTCCTCGGACCCCACTTTGAGATCCTCTGCCTAAATGCACCAACTTGACATGAAGGCCTCACTAACAGTCTCAATGTATTCACAATTTACAGCTTTGGTTTTAAGAGCATCTTTTTAACTATAGGACTCAGGGGAGGGCCTGCATGTAAAAAAAGGAAGAAACTGTACAAAATCATCATAAAAGTTTGAGAATGATGCCATGCGTATGTGAGGAATTTTAAGGAGGAACTGAGAGCAGAGCCCTCTCTGACCGCTAAAGTAAGTGTAATGACTCCAGAGATGTATCACTGACATTGAAGAGACCTTTTAAAAAAAGATGCTCGTGAATTTTGTCTTAATTCCGGCTAGCAGGATCAGTAGGTATACGGACAACAACAGCTGTGATTTATGCCATATACAGTAACATAACATAAAACTCATTTTGGTTTATGTTAAACATAGACTTAAATTGAAAACATCATGGTGGAAAATAAGAAGCATTTGAATTAGAAAATCTGGCTATATTGTAAAATACAGTATAGACCACATTGGAAACAAGTCCCCAGAACTTGTTTGTGTTATTCTTTTAATCTTAATAATGTCTTACTGTACCACATGCTGTTTACATTTCTGACTAATAAAGTATTCAGTCAATAAAAAAGACCCGACTGCAAACTCACAATGTCGTCGTCTAAAACTGTTACTTTCAGGAAAACTAGGAAGTGAATAAAAAAAGCAAATATGATATGATCCGGCTATTCACTTTTAATTAATGGCCATTTCCTTCTGAAATAAACATGTCACAGTGCAATGTGTTGTGAGCTTGTAGATCAGGTATTTTTGAAAGAATGTTTTAAACACAAATCTCTGAGGTCCCTGGTGCAAAATCCTTTCACATGGGGTTCCACATGGGGTCAAAGGCATTTCAATTTGGGGGTCCTTGACTGGGAAACGTTTGAGAACCACTACTCTGCACAGAAGGGTTAAAATAATGTATCACTCATTAAAATAAGCTCCGGATTGCAACCAGCAGAAACCTCATATGTCCCAAACTGTTACTTTTCAAATTCACAAAAAGATAATTGCAAAGTGTGCGGGACCTTTTTCTTTGATCAAAGATCTTTTTGTGATCGTTTGGACCTCCCGTTCTCCCATGCACCTGTCATCAACTTTGAGCTGTGCTTCGGCCTTCTCTTCAAGGATTCAAATTCTAAAACATCAAAAGAGCACATCTACAAGCTCGAAAACGAATTGCAAATGTGAATTAGCTTTCAAGCTTGTACATGTTTTGCTACATTTGTGTGACAAACTACAGTGATTAATTAAATTAGTTATGGAGAAGGAGGAAAAAAGCATAAAAAGGTTAAAATAAGGAGATAAGAGGTTTCTGCCCGACATGCCTTGAGAAAAACAAAAAAACACAACATGAAACTAGGACTAGTTGGTCCAGCAACATGTCGAACCTGTGCCACGAATGAACTCCCCCGCTGTGCTGTGGTTGCTAGCTGGCTGAGGAACGTATATCTGCACACACACCAACACGCTCCTACCTCCAACTAAAAGTTATTGGCCCCCTCTCTTACCACACAAGGGCCCGCGGTGTGTGGCATAACTTTAAGTACTCTTAAGTACACCGAAGGGTGGATTTGTGCGAACACGTTACATTCTCCTCTCTCTCTCTCTCTCTCTCTCTCTCTCTATCTCTCTCTCTCTCTCTCTCTCTCTCTCTCTCTCTCTCTCTCTCTCTCTCTCTCTCTCTCTCTCTCTCTCTCTCTCGCTCTCTCCCTCTCTCATTTTGAACACATCACCATAAATACAGTATAATGGGCATATTCTTAGTGGCATTAAAAATGTTTTAGGGCCGTTTGACCGCAGGGAAGGGTTTGTGGACCCGCACGAAGGTCTCGTTCTCTTTGCAACCCTCGTTTGTGTGTTGAATGTTATATGGAGGCTCTTGGGTTCCAGCAGCGTGCCACCCAATGTCCTGCAGAGAGCCGTAAAAACCAACAGGCTTTGGACATTATTCTGCTTTCCAGGTCAATTGTTGTCTTTGTGTGTTTACTGGAGAAGTGGGGGGTTGTAGGGGTGGGGTGCGACGGTAGGGGGCCCTGCAGGGTGAGGTATCGTGGTACCATGATACCTCTGTGCCACACACGACGGTATACACTCACGGAGCTCACACGACCTGTTGCAGCATGACAAGTCGTGTGAGCTTGCAGATCGACTATTTTCGTTGGGTGACACATTGTGAGCTTGTGCATGCCGTGCGCAGCATGCCACTATATATATTGACCAAGTATAAATCAGACATAATTCCGTAACGGCCCTGGGCAGGAATTATGTTTTCGCACCTGTCCATCTGTCAGTCAGTGAGCAGCTAATCTTTAGGCATTGCTGGACAGCTCGTGTGAAAGTTTGCACGCTTGCAGACAGTAGGCCAAGGAAGGAACCTACACCCCACATTTTTCAAATTGGCCTGTGGTGTGGTATAACAGGCCTATAACTCTTGAACTATAGGTCGTACAATCAAATAAACGACCTAGGGTGTAACTAGATTTCACGCCATTTCGCATTTTTCTACTACTCTACTACTTTCTACTACTACTATACAGATTCTGTGCAATACTCACACAATAACTACTGTAGCTTCCAGAGTTTGGCTTTTACAAAAACATGACACAAATGATGATCTACCCCAAACTTGACTTGTGGGGTCCTTCAACAACACAGAGCCAAAAGTGTTTCTACTTGTACCAAAAAGCCACCACAAATACTACAAATCTCACCGTGTGAGTGACGATGACCATCAAACATGGTTTTGATACTCGGTGGAATACTGGTACACTGTACCATATTATTGGGCCTCTATACACCACACCGACAAAACCGATTTCACAAACATTAACAGTTGCACCATCTGTCGTACAAACTAAATGTATCTCTGCAGCTTCCTTTGTGTCCTGATGACTTCACCCACCAATGACACAGCCCTGGGTAGGCAACCCAGCCTGGTGGAGATCTGTGTTTTCTATGTTTCTTCAACTATGGCAAGGAGGCACCAAAATTAATCATTAACCCCTCTCGGGGCCCCGACATGACAAGGATATAGGAAAGCTATGTTTTCTTCATGCCTTGGTGTCCCGGAAAGACAGTATAATTCTACTGTAAATGCAAGAGCCCTGTGGGCCTGCCGTGCATCGCTAAACGCACAATAACATCAGACAAAAGCCCCTGGCACCAAAGCCTGACCAGGCTAACGAGGCAATCTAAAGCATAGGCATGATTGAGAGCTCCATTAGAAAGTCTTCAACCTCCCCACTACTAAATCCTCCTAACCCTATAACACCAAACCCAGTTATCACGCTCATTAAGACTTGCGAAGGGCCAAATCTGAAGAGCTGCCATAACTTGTTCTCTTTCTTTTTTTCTTATGTTTTTATTTATATTTTTTGAAGAATCCTGTCATTACTGTAGCGAATAGTGCAGCATCTGGTTTTCATTCGTTTTTTTTTTTGATGAAATGGTGATTGTGGTTTTTGTCAGCCGAGCTTTTACCTCTTTTGTTTCTTTCTTTCCCGACTCTGGTTTCTGTTCCTTCCTCAACTTCTCTCTCTCTCTCTCTCTCTCTCTGCCTGCATTGCGTGCATGCATGCATGCGTGTGTGTGTGTGTGTGTGTGTGTGTGTGTGTGTGTGTGTGTGTGTGTGTGTGTGTGTGTGTGTGTGTGTGTGTGTGTGTGTGTGTGTGTGTGTGTGTGTGTGTGTGTGTGTGTGTGTGTGTGTGCAAGCATTAACTCTGAAAGTGTAGAAATGCACCCTTGTGGGTTCACATTTACACATTCAGAGTTAAATTGAGACTCGCTGCACATGTGTACTGGCACTGGCCACAGAGAGGAGAGACTAGAGGAAACAGTAGATATTTCATTGACTGGGAGACAAAAGACTTTTATTCAACTGTCAGCTCTGCTGTGTTCGTCTCCTCACAGACTGAGCTAATATTACTCATATGTATGCACGCACGCACGCAGAATGAAAGAAATATAGCTGCAAGAAGCTCTAAGGCGGGACCAAGCAGGACGGCAATAAGAACAATATGCAGTCCGTTTTGTTTGGGGAGGGGGGTTCTTGAAGACTCATACATACACTGACTTGGCGGTCCAAAGGCAAAAGCTCTACCAACTGAGCTATCTGGACAGAATCGGTTATAAACAGCTAAATCATTCAGTGTTTTTAATAACAATCATGTGTGTCCTGGTTTTGGGTATCATCTCCCAAAACAGATTGTTTTTGAGATGGTCTGCACAGGGGACAGGTGTTAATTATGTGTTTGGCAGACTCAGGCTCACAATATATACAACATCGTCGCTATACAAGTGTTCAGCCTTTTTCTTATTTTTAAACTGTTCAGGCTCACCACATTTTTTCATATAGTCCTACTGCACTGTCTTTAGATATTGTTCTATGAACACTGTAATAGAATAAAAGCAACACAGCACATTTATTTAACCAATAAGTTATTTTTATTTTATTCATTTCTAATATTACAAGAAAAAGGTTAACTAACAAGAAAAAGTTTGTATTCTTTTGTGTATCATCCTCAAATGTTCAGCTCAGTATTGTGTGTCTCTCCAGCCATGGATCACAGTCCAGTTCAGAACACCAGACATGGATCACAGTCCAGTTCAGAACACCAGACATGGATCACAGTCCAGTTCAGAACACCAGACATGGATCACAGTCCAGTTCAGAACACCAGACATGGATCACAGTCCAGTTCAGAACACCAGGCATGGATCACAGTCCAGTTCAGAACACCAGACATGGATCACAGTCCAGTTCAGAACACCAGGCATGGATCACAGTCCAGTTCAGAACACCAGACATGGATCACAGTCCAGTTCAGAACACCAGACATGGATCACAGTCCAGTTCAGAACACCAGACATGGATCACAGTCCAGTTCAGAACACCAGACATGGGCCACAGTCCAGTTCAGAACACCAGACATGGATCACAGTCCAGTTCAGAACACCAGACATGGATCACAGTCCAGTTCAGAACACCAGACATGGATCACAGTCCAGTTCAGAACACCAGACATGGATCACAGTCCAGTTCAGAACACCAGACATGGATCACAATCCAGTTCAGAACACCAGACATGGATCACAGTCCAATCATCCCCTCTGGCTGCCTCTGCCTGGCTGCTTTCAACTGTCAGCAACATCAGTTACTCTTTAACAGATGTGTGGTCTGGTTGCGCGCGCACACGCGCGCACGCACGCACACACACAGTCACACAGTCACACACGCACGCACGTGTATGCGCGTGTGTGCACACACACACACACACACACACACACACACACACACACACACACACACACGTGCATGTGCATGTGCATGGATGGATGCCCAGAAAAGCACAGATGAATACACATGCATGCATTCACTTATATTCTGGAACATACAGTACAAAGACCATACAACAAACAATTTGCACGCTTTCAGGCTGTGATACTGAACATTAATGTAATCAGACATATATACAATACATTATGCACTCACACGCATATAGTCACCAGACTATATTGACACTTAATGAAAATGGTATGAAATCTAAACTTCTTTCTGTTCTTCTGTTTCTTTGTTTGTTCTGTTTCTTTGTGTTAATTTTTTACTTGCATTAGCAAACATATTTATCAACAGTTTTTCAGTTTTGCTAAATCAAATTATGATATTAGTTTCATTGATTTGTTTTGATATTTGATTTTATTTAAATGGGGTAGGCAAAAATAAGCTTCAGCTTCAGCCTACACCTTTTCGGACGCTTTCAAAGTGTATAATTGAAATGTACTGTACTACAATGTTTGTAAAAAAAGGGCTGAAATAAACTAAACACACAGACACACAGTCACACAGTCACACAGACACAGACACACACACACACACACACACACACACACACACACGTCCGTCCGTCCGTCCGTCCGTCCGTCCGTCCGTCCGTCTGTCCATCCATCCTGACATAAAGTTAGGTTAGGAAAGTTGCCTGTTTCCGTCATGTGCGCTGTCCAAGGTGGCAGGCCATGGTACACGGAAGAGGCTCTCACCAGTTATTGACACAACCTGTGACGTTGCAGTGCTGACCTATGAGCCAGCAGGCCAAAGGAGCACTTGTTTCAAAACAGCAGGTCATAACCTGTTCCATTCATCACGGCTTGCCAACTCGGACACCGCACTTGGAAACCTCACATTTTAACTTTTTCATGAATGACCTACTTGATCAGATTACAGCATCACACAAAAGCATCAAAATTGGCAGATCTAAAGCAGTGAAATTTGAGATTGTAGATCTTGCTATTTTTGTATTTATTTTTTAATCCTGTAAAGTAACAGTTTTGGGTAGTTTCCACACAACAGGATTATGTAAAGCTAAATCCACAAAAAAACCTCTCAGTAAGCGTCTATAGATGGGGTTAATAATGATTACATTATTTAAATATATACTATACTACAATCATTTAAAATACCTGGGTCAACTGGATCATTCAAATTGTGGTGTTTCACAAGTCAGAGTTATCATCAATCATTCATTGGCTCAGTGTTTTGCAACACAAACACACACGCACACACACACACACACACACACACACACACACACACACACACACACACACACACAAGTGCCATGAAGGTAACATCAGCCACAGAGGAGAGAGAGAGAGAGAGAGAGAGAGAGAGAGAGATATGACAGAAATGATTGTGGGAAAAAGGCAGAAAGCAATACACACACACGCGCGCGCGCACGCACGCACGCACGCACGCACGCACGCACGCACGCACGCACGCACGCACGCACGCACGCACGCACGCACGCACGCACGCACGCACGCACGCACACACACACACACACACACACACACACACACACACACACGCATGTATACAGTACATTACACAGAGACATATACAGTACACACAGTAGACACAAACGTGTATTTGCGCGCATACACACTCACACACACACTTGTGGGGATGGGGGAAGTTGGACGGACAGTTTTCAGGTGTGTAGTTTGCAATGTCGAGTATTGGCTTACTGAAAGAAAACTACAAATGAAATGGCTGCCGAGTCAACAACAATGTTTCTTTCCTATTGGTTAACCAATGTTGAACTCCAAGCTTCACATGGGTAGGACTTCACATGGGTAGGGCATTACAACGAGCACTCCAGAATGGAAGTGAATGGGGAAGTTGATGCTTGGACTGGAGAGAGAGGGATGTAGAAGAAACAGAAAGTTGTGTATTAGCGGAGTGAAAAAACAACAATGTTGCACATTAAGCTAATCCCCCAATTTTGTGCCCATGGAGCCCACAATTTTGTTCACCAGTTCAGGTGCCCAAGTCATAGACAGTGTGTAAGAACTGTAGGCCTATGCAGAGTATGCAGAACAAACGTTCATGCCTGTGTTTTCTGGCTGCCATAAGTCACTCTTGTTACCTCTGCGTCTTCAACTCAGCTGGGTTGGGGGGGGGGGGGGGGGGGGGGTGCGACTACTGGCCAATCACAGCGGGCCTTTACTACAAGCAGCCGTCAGTCTCTCGTAAAAGTGAAAGTAAAAGATTCCTTTTCTGTACTGCATCGAACAAGAGACAGCAACAACACCACAGTTTATCTCTGTCTCTCTCTCTTATTCATGGAAAAAAACACCACAAACACCACCGAACAACACGGAAACAACATGGACAGTGGCCAAACACACATCGCTGTCTGCCTTTGTTCAAAATGTATGCTTTTTGTCACTTGTGTGTATGTGTGTATATGTGTGCGTGTGCATGCGCGTGTGTGTGTGGCGCTAGACCTGAGTGCACCGTAGAGTGTGAGGTTCTAGTTAGTTTATACTTTGTGAGTTGAACACACCAGATTTGACTGTGTATAGGAGGTTGAGAGTGGGAGCGACCCAGGGCCGGCCTATCAGTTACACAGAATGCACTGAAGGCCCCTCCAATTCAAACAAACATTTGGCAAGTAACACAGCAGCACGGCAATTACATAAAAGAGATCGGATTGGATTCGGTGAAAAAGCAGAGAGAATGTGGGTTGTCTGTGACAGTGATTCTCAAACATTTTCAACTCAAGGACCCCCATACTGAAATATAATTTACCGTGGAACTCAATTTTGATTTATCCTAATGTTTCAAAAAAGCCAATCTACAGTGCAAATGCACAATGCGTCACGATGTGACGCGTTGCGAGCTTGTGATTCAGCACAGCTACTGTTTGAATAGCCGCAAAAATCTAATAGGCATGTTTATTAAACTGTGGACTGGGGACTGCGTGGAACCTCCTCAAGGACCTCACTTTGAGACCCAGTGGTCAAAGAGAGCTGGACTCACATGAGTTGGTTAAACGGGACGATAATGACTCATGACTCAGAGGAGAGGAGAAATGGTCAGATAATAAATAAGTGAGACAGAGACAGAGACTCATGGAGTCTGTTTGTGATACTGGCGATAAGTGAAGAGATACACAGTGTTTTATACAGCAGGAGTTCCCAACAGATATCCACAGAGGAATGTTGATCAAGCAACTGTGAACACAAAGTATTACTGTGCTTTTGCCAGATGTCTGAGGGTGTGTGTGGGTGTGTGTGTGCGTGTGTGTGTGTGTGCGTACGTGCGTGCGTGCGTGCATGTATTTCTGCAGTGTGCACACGCGGGTCTGTGCATGTGTTGCTGTCTGTTGCACCGTGCGACTGTCAGCTGGACAATGTGCACTGTGTGCACGTGTGTGTGTGCAACTGTGCGTGCATGCATGTGTGTGTGTGTGTGTGTGTGTGTGTGTGTGTGTGTGTGTGTGTGTGTGTGCACGTGCATGCATGCATGTGTTTGTAACAATATTGGAAGAAGTAAGGGTAAAAGCAGCAATACCAGTGTAGAAACACATTTTTGTTTTTACAGTCCTGCTTTAAGAATTGTAGGCTACTTGAGTAAAAGTGCAAAAGTATTGGCATCAAAGTATACTTAAAGAACATCTACAAGCCAATCTTTTGAATCGTCAAATTTTCAGTACAGACAGTAGACACAGATTTTAATAATCTACAAAATAACTAGTAACTGAAGTTTTCAAATAATGGGAATCGTGGAGTAAAATGTTGTATCTGAGTTGTGCATTGAAAAAGGCACATACTCAAGTAAAGGCCTCATAATTGTACATTACTTGAGTCATTTTCCATAGTCTGTATAGGCATCTGAGTGGGTGTCAAATGAAATGCACAGCAGGACATCTAGTATCACACCACAACACAGCGACCTGACTAAGACCCTATGCTATTGGAAAATATAGCGCCTAGTAGTACAGTACAGTACATTCAATTCATAAGAGAGCTGAACAAAAAAAAGGATAATAAAAACTCCACCAGTGGCTTATAAATGCTGCCATACACGTAAAATAGCCCCAGATTGTGAAGCCTTGCTTTCCAAGCCGTGCGTGGCAGAGAGCCCATGCCAACGGCAGCGACCAACAAAGGGCTTGGGTTTGTTAGTCGACTGGGCTCCGCTGGCACAACGGCATGGAAACGTGAGCGGAGAGTAGTGGACAGGTTCAAACCCCAGGTCACACTGAACAAGCCATCAGCCATGTGACACGGAACCAGTGGTGTAAAGTAACTATAATTAAGTACATTCACTCAAGTGCTGTAGCACTTGAGTGAAGCTGCACTATGTAACTTTCCTGGTCTACCCCAGATTTGAACACATGCAGGTCTCCCTGACATGTTCTTACCACAGAGATAATAGAGCCTGCCTGCTTTCTCAGGGGAGAAATTAAAGTTTGACCTACAGGTTAAGAGTTTTGACTAAACAGAAACAGGATTGTGTCAAAGGATGTGTCCCATAGACAATGTCTCAATAGCAGAGCGGTTTAGACCAAGTAAAACCAACCCAATTGGATACCGGTAAGTTTTATTGTATTGCAAAATTACATACCAGAGCTACTCGAGTAATGCAATTTTTTGATAGTTAATGCTTCTACTCCACTACAACTTTTATTCCACTGCAATTATTTGAAAACTTTAGTTACAACTTACAACAAAACATACATTAACCAATTAAGCCTATATTATATTATATACAAATGGCTCAGAAACTTGTTTGTTGACAATCACTGGACACAAAATAGCTCAGCCATTGTTTTAGTGTGTTTTGGTACAGCGGCGAATGAAGCCCAATTTATTCTTTGTTTTATGACGCTGTATATGTGTGCCAAAAATAGACCTACAATCTCACAACCATTTGCATTGTGACTTGTTGTGTGAGGTTGTAGATCTGCTTTTCCACTGCGTCGTGTGACAGAGTACAGTACACTGTAAAATGAGCATACGCGTAAAGATGCTGCATTTGTATGGTTGGTGGCTATTCAGCCTCGGGGAACTGTGCAGGGGAGAAAATATTCAAAGTATTTGGCTTAGCCTGGTCATTCCTAGAGGGTGGGGGCAGAATGTCTGACCTTGGCCTCATCTGAACAAAGTTCACAGTTTTCTAGGTCTGTACTGTTGTACAGAGTTAGACTTACAGTGAGTGTCTCTAAATTGCATCTTAGTGTGGGACTTGCATGCCGCTACTGTGACCAGTGCCTGGCATCTCGCTTCCTGAAATCAGTTTAATCTCAAAGCTTGTCCACTTTTGTTTATTAATTAGTTTTACGACATAAAGCTTCTAAGATGCTTTTGGGGAAACTGTGGGGCCCGAGTCAGTAACTTTCCACCCCTGGCTGGCTGCTCCTACTACGTACAAGGAATGCAGTGGTTGTTTTAGCATCACAATGGCTTGGCATGAAGGCTGCTGTGGTTGACCGCTGGGTCTCAGACACCCGTAGACATGCCTTGCAGGGTGCCTCCCACAGACGGCCTCAAGCGGTACACACAGGCAATCACAAATGTACAGTAAGGAACTCTGGAACGCGTCCGAGAACACGCTCTATTTTAAATAGATCACATCAACATGTCAGGTGGAAACCTTGTATGTCCAAAAGGGTTACTTTTCAGTTTTCGGGAAATGGGATGGGCGGATATAGTTATTATTATAGTCACAGACTGTTAATAGTTTTCACTGGTTCAATAATCATAAAACCCACGGACTTAACTTTCAGTTAAAAAATATATTAAAAAGATTGCACAAGCTCATTGTGGGATTGTTGATAGGCTACTGTATATTTCCGCCACTTTTGCATGGTACTCTTGTACACCGAAGAAGGGCGCTGGTTTACGAAAAACCATGAAAAAGTTGAAATATGGAGATACAAGGTTTATGCCGGACGGCAACGATTTCCGAGAACACGCTCTATTTAAAACAGATCCCAAATGCACAGCGGGCTGGCCTGGAACTCTGCTGCAGAGGCACCCACCATGGGAACATCACACTGCTGTATGTGGAAGCCTTCTGAAATAAATAAATATATTCATAATCTGAAATCAAGTTTGTTATTTTAATTTGCGGAAGCTTGCGGAAATTGGCAGACGCTCTGGAACACGTCTAGAAACGGGCTTACAACTCAAGCTTTTATGATCATCGCTGTCCTGCAGTAATTGGTTTCTGCAGTAATCATGCTTATACATCATTTCCGTATGCAGAATGTGTTACATGTCCAAACAAAACAGTGCAGAGTGTACTTACGCCGGCGTGCATGCGCAGCCGTGCAGGCCTCATCCTGGATATTCAGTACACTATTAGGCTTTAAAACAATATGGTGGCACTTCCCTGCATATTGTATAGGCATGGTGACTAATGTGTTGACAGTCTGTCCCTTGACCAAGCCATGTTTTACCAAGTAATAGTGTGTCACTCATTATTTACGATCAAATATGATCCAACTTTTAACTCTGTCATTTCTCGACTGTTTCGGACGCGGGGCGGCTCGCCGGAACCGGGCCGGTACCCTAGGTATCCACTATCCTGGGAGTATGGATGTTTCGGGGACCCCCCGAGGACCCGCACATGGTAACTTTGTTATTTCTCGACTGTTACAGTACAGTACAGTACATTACAGTACATCAACTACAACCAAAAAAGTATAGTTGCACCACTCAGTTCACACGGGTGCTCCACTGCCGACATTGCATTACGCTGCGTTCGGTGATGGCGTCAAATTGCCCCGGTATTTTTTTTGCCGCCGTCACACCACCATCCAGATGGTAGATGGTCCATGTATAGACATACACATAAAAACTATGCCGAGCAAAAACAGATTTCACTTAATATATTGAACCACAAATCCTACTTTTTTAACTAACAGGAATAATAGCGTATAGGCAGTGTGGAGAGCAGCACAGACAGGATGTGATCATAGTACGGTTAAATAGCAGTGAGTGCGATTATCATACTGGAGTATGGCATGCACGCACGCACGCACGCACGCACGCACGCACGCACGCACGCACGCACGCACGCACGCACGCAGCACGCACGCACGCACACACACACACACACACACACACACACACACACACACACACACACACACACACACACACACACACACACACACACACAGACCGCAGTATGACACATGAACCACGCAGTGTAGGATTAACTATCTCTAGCAACTGCAAGTTGATTTATATTCCGTACTGAAATGAATGGAATCCAGTCTCTTCCTCGAAGATCGAACCAACCACGCTATGATTAGGGAAATGGCTGTGTAATGTCAAGTATTATGTCCAGACTAGTGCTTAGTGCATGTGGCGCTTGCATTCTGTCCACAAATGGGTCAGGATTCATTATATTCCAATGTTATTTAATTATGTTTTATCTCTGCCAGGATGAAAGGCT
>NC_139705.1:41419507-41518559 GCF_964188405.1 Protomyctophum parallelum
CACAATGATGGGCATAACCTTAGCTTCCATGCATACAAATCATGTGTCTTCATTGTTGTTACTTGTGTTGGGAAAGCTACTCAGGAAGTCACTCTTTACTTGTTAATCCTTTAAACAATAATATTACTTTACTTGCTTGGTAGGTATCAAAAGTAATGGTAAATGGTGCATTTATATAGCGCCTTTTATCCAAGGCGCTGTACATTCTTCATTACATTCACCCATTCACACACACATTCATACACCGATTGCGGCGGAAGCCATGCAAGGTACCAACCAGCATATCGGGAGCAATTTGGGGTTCAGTGTCTTGCCCAAGGACACTTCGACATGTAGACAGGAGGAGCCGGGATTGGAACCGCCGACCCATGGATCATTGGACGACCTGCTCCTCCTGGTGGTGCATTACATTGTTGCTCCTGTGTTCTAACTGCTGTGCCGCTTCTGGCAACGGATTCCCCCCCAGGGGATCAATAAAGGTCTATCTGACTATATCTACTCTAGCCAGCACATCTAATGGATTTACCAGTTTTCAGCTTTTTGATGCTCGTGGGAAGAGCTTAAGTTTAATTTATAATCCATTGCACAACAGTGTAACAAGTTGTTTCTTTTTTATTTATTATTTTTAATCCAAAGTACCCTACATTATAACTGACAACATATCTGCAGCTGGAGGCTTCACTCTGCTCAATGTTGCCAATCTCTGGGTGCGGCCACACGCTATGGGGCACCTACTGTAGCTCGTAGGGCTCAAGCGTGCCTGCCTTGCAACGTTGAGATGGAACGTACCAGTGGTTCGCAGAAACATACAACAGAAGCATTTCTTCTCTGGCGATTGCGGTTGTGTACACCCTCCCCAAGAATGACCAACAGCAGGGTTGGACAGTCACTAGGCCTATATTATGCAGAAAGGTAGGGGGAACCAAATTGGAAGAAAGGAAAAAGTGTTTAATATGAAACTTGAAAGTGTCCCCCCCCCCCCCCTCCCATGACCACCCCATACATCACTTACCCACATTATGTGTCCTATCCCCAGCGTGGTGAGTTTCATCAACTCGCATCCACATAAAGGACTCTCTATTGACTGGGCCAATCGCTCGCAGGACAAAATTATAGCCTTTAGATTTGTCTGGATGTGATTTCTTTCCCCCCCCCCGTCTCAT
This sequence comes from Protomyctophum parallelum, assembly GCF_964188405.1. NCBI lineage: Eukaryota > Metazoa > Chordata > Actinopteri > Myctophiformes > Myctophidae > Protomyctophum > Protomyctophum parallelum. The sequence goes on from NC_139705.1 coordinate 41,420,671, forward strand.
TGTGGCTGGCAGGGCCTGCTGTGTTACTGAAGGAATGGAAAGGTCCCCACACTGCTGTGACATCCATAGTGAGAAAAGGAAAAGTATCCCCGGAGAATATATAGTTACACACAATGCACTCACTATAGAATAGTGACACCAGAGAATATATTACATATGAAGCTTGCGCACTTGCGTTGACACACACACACACACACACACACACACACACACACACACACCTCACACACACACACACACACACACACACACACACACACACACACACACACACACACACACACACACACACACACACACACACACACACACACACACACACACACATGCATGCGCACACAGTATAAGAGTGGTCAGACCACAGCAGAAACATTGACACTAAGCAGGGAAAATGTTGGAAAATGATGGCTGTCTGGAAAACACATTGTCTATTTCTTGCTGCTTCTTACATAATAAATGATACATGGCTCTCCCACACTCTATTGTGCATTGTAATCGGCACTGCATGTGCTTGGTGTGCGGGTGCGTGTGTGCCTGCTTGCATGTGTGCATGTGTGTATGTGTGTGAGTTTAGAGAGAGTGAGTGAGAGAAAGAGGGAGCGAGAGCAACAGCAAGAGGGAAATCCTCCTGTGAGGGCATTTTGCTATTCTGAAGGTCTCCAGTCACTCACTATTATGATAATCTGATGAAGGTATTTATGGCTTAGAATAAAATCGTCAAACTCGATGAATTCTCAAAAGATTTATATGCTTTGTTATAAATGTTAGACAAGTAGTTATTACTGTATGTTATGATATAGGATACTAAGAAATGTGGGTTCTCATACCAAAACACACCTTAATTATCTTATGTAGAGATTGTTGGGAGCGATGCCCGTTGGGAACGCTTCCCTCTCTGGTTAAGCAATACCAGTTGTCTACAGTAGTCAGCTAGTACTGTGTCTGTTCTGCATGTGTCCCTTTTATGCCCATATGGAGATCTCTGTATCTGTTGCGCATGTGTCCCTTTTATATCATGGAGTTCCATGTTAGCCATGCCTAAATATGGAGTCCAGGCTGGTCCATGATGTCATGCCATCAGCGTACTCCGTCAATGGAGCTTTATCAATATTTTGTGGACAAAGGCCGGCTTCCCACTCAGCTCATCACCCGGAGGTCCCATCCCTCGAGTGTCATGGTCCGTGACATGTGTTATGTTTTCTAGTATTCCTTGTTCTTAGTTTTAGTTGGTGTTTTACTTTTCTGTTGTTACCCTTGTGTGCTTTTATTTTGAAGTATTGTTCCTAGTGTTTCCTGTCTGCCTTGTTTGCTGTCACCTGCCTTGTCTCACCTCCCTGTATTAGTGTAACCCTAGTCACCTGTGTTCTGTTTGCCTGTTAGCCTATCCTAGTGTTGATTGTCAGTTGTGTTCACCTGTGTCCTGTTTTCCCTGCCTTTATATACTCCCCATGTCTTTGAGTTTCTTTGTCAGATTGTTATTGTAGTCAGCAGTGTTCTGTATGTTCCTGAGTTTTGGTATTAAACTGGTTGCATTTGAGCTCTTTGTCTCGACTTGTCTGTCTGCGTTTGGGTCCTAACTCTCCTGCCTCGCAGTGTGACATCGAGTATGTACGTCGGGTTTGAAGTCGATCGGTTGGAGGGTTCTAGAGATACGTTCTCCGAGTTACAGACCCACAGAAGGGTCCATTTGGACCCTGGTGACCATGGGTCTGACGTTGACAAACGGTAATCTGACCAACTGAAGGCTGTTTGAGCTACAATTCACGTGATTTCACTCGACAGAGAATTACAAATAACAAATAAACCTGGTTCTCCGGTTCTTTTGGGATCTGATGGCACGGGGTACCCCGAAAGATTGATTACATCTATACAGTGGTTTAGTATAGTGGTGTATGAATTGCAATATTTGCCTCTGAGATGTCGTGGAGTAGCATTTTAAAGTATTGATAATTGGTCATACAAACTGGACTGGAATATAAGTGAAGTAAAAAATACCTCAACATTTTACAGAAATGTTACAGTGCTTGAATAAATGTACTTAGTGTGACTTTCCACCAATGAAACCCAAGTCCAGCAGAGTCATCAGAACTATCTGTTTTAGTTTGACGCAGTTGAGACCTAATGAGACGTGAGTTTACACTAATTATTATCTGTGTGCATGAAGGTTGTCTGTGTGTGTGTGTGTGTGTGTGTGTGTGTGTGTGTGTGTGTGTGTGTGTGTGTGTGTGTGTGTGTGTGTGAATAATCTGCCTTGCCATTGATTGCACTGAGTAACATTGCCCTAGGTCTTGCAAGCTCTCTGAATGCCGGCATTTACCCTGGAAATGAGAAGCAGAAACACACACACACACACACACACACACACACACACACACACACACACACACACACACACACACACACACACACACACACACACACACACACACAGAGCCACTCTTCTCTCTTTCACTTCATTTACTACGCTCACTTTGAAGACGTTCCAAGGTGTGAGTCAGTCGGACAGAAACATTCTTTCGCGTCATTTCGTGTTCAGGAGCTCGGACTTCAACGAGCGGCCGTCAGCACACACACACACACACACACACACACACACACACACACACACACACGCAGTAGGACACTTTACTTACAACTGAAGGTCATGTTTATGTACACTCACTCACACATGTGTGATGTGCCTGTGGAGTGTGGACATATGGACATACACACACACAAACACACAAACATATGCAAGCATACACACACACAATCACACGCACACACACACACACACACACACACACACCTGCACACATAAACATGCACACACATACACTGTACCTTTCGTGTCTGTCTCCAAGCCAAGACACGCTGGCTGCAGCCACTGAACATTATGTTTGTTGGTGGCCTGTGCATGCGTGCTTGCGTGAGTGCGTGCGTGCGTGCGTGCGTGCGTGTATGTGGACTTGTTGGTAGGGTTTGCCAGGCAGTAAGGGAAGACAGGCGGACTTTGTGTACTGATCCACCACAGACCTTAGGGAGGCTGGGACCACTCAGTGAAACACAGACCCAACAATATCGTAGACCATTATAGAGAGACAGAGTCTGTCTGTCTGTCTGTCTGTCTAGACAGACAGACAGACAGACAGACAGACAGACAGAAGAGTGCCCTCCTCGGTGCCTTCCACCCAATAGCATTTAACGGTTGCTTTTCGAGACTCAAGTAGTGACTTCAAAACGGGTCCATATAGATCACTGCATCACATGAAGGCCGGCTCCCTTCCTCCATATTCTTTTACAGTCAATGGCTTAACCTTAAACGCTACATAAATCTGAAAGTACCCACAAGCTGATGGGAAATGTAGTTCAGCTAACAGTATAATGAACTATACAGCACAGATCCTGGATGTTTTAAGGTTTTTTTGTTTTTTTATTCTCCCTCCCTCCAGATTGTTTTACAATCTCTGGTCCCGTTTGGCTTTGCTCACGGCGGGTCGCCCCATCTTGAGGAGCGCAGTCAAAGCTTCAGTGAGGTTACATAATCGGACGGATCTCTCAGATATCTTTATAATGTCAAGTACCCGCTTGGAGATTTGTGAATGTAATGCTGTTGGCAGTCCCTGAAACACATGTTGGATCTGTTTGTTCTTATTTAAAAAGGAGCTGCTTTTTTCTTCCTTCCTCCTTCTTTTCCCTCATTTCTGTGATGAGACCATTGCGGTAAGGCCATTGCAGTATGACAGTCTGAAAATAATTGAGCACCCTTTAAATCAAATAAAATATCTGAGTGTACAAATGGAAGCTCTCAGAGTTACAGACTAATAAGGGTCCATTTGGAACCCCCTCAAGGAACCCTGAGGGTCCCTGAACCATGAATTAAATAAATATTGAATGCTATCATCTTCATACTATTAAGGGTATAATGGTAATAAGTGCAGTACTTAGTAGAATTTGTCTATCAGCGGAGTGCTTTGGCAATGGCCATGAAATCATAATAACTATTAGATAAACAATGTCATACTCTTTGAACTTGTGAAATAGTGTGACATTGTGACATTCTGCATAATGACTAATGAGTAGGCTATACTTTCTACTGTGGTTCTACGGTGTCTCTCTTAAAATGAGAGGTTTAACTTCTGCTCTGACCAACACTTAGTTGGGGCAGCTGCAGGCCCTGCAGGGGTCCCTGTATGCTAAATAGATAGCAGCACTGTGCTTCCTAGCTCTGTGACTTGACCATTACCTTATATGGAGACAATTTGGGACAAAGGGGGTTTGGGAAACCTGAGAGACCATGCACCTTTTCCTTTGATGTCTTTGTCCTGAACTGTATAAGAGCCTGTTAAAATGTCTGTATGCTAGTGAGTGTCCGGAAGCCGAGAGGCTGAAGGATGCGTGGGACTATAGGCCCATGCAGGAGAGGGGGCTAGGGGCTAGTCCCCTAGGGGGCATGGGGCTAGGCCCATGCAGGAGAGGGGGCTAGGGGCTAGTCCCCTAGGGGGCATGGGGCTAGGCCCATGCAGGAGAGCTGATCTGTACTCTGTACTTTGAGAATAAATGGAACTCCGAAACCTTCCTTCATCTGCCTGTGCCTCTTCATCCATCTGTCTGCAGAACTTCTCCGTATTTCTGCCTGAGTGTTTTAGTCTAAGTCAAGTCTTTATGTCTGTTTATGGGCTATAGGGGAGAGAGAGAAGCAGCCCTATGTCTGTTTATGGGCTATAGGGGAGAGAGAGAAGCAGCCCTATGTCTGTTTATGGGCTATAGGGGAGAGAGAGAAGCAGCCCACTCTTCTCTGTTAGTATGTCTGTTTATGGGCTATAGGGGAGAGAGAAGCAGCCCTATGTCTGTTTATGGGCTATAGGGGAGAGAGAGAAGCAGCCCTATGTCTGTTTATGGGCTATAGGGGAGAGAGAGAAGCAGCCCACTCTTCTCTGTTAGTAGCCTACAGATACTTCACTACATTTGGTACGAATACTTTTGTTTTAATCTTGAATTCCGGACTTTTAGTTGTAACAGATGTCTACAAGCTGTATTGATACTTTTACTTAAATAAAAATGTGGGTACTTTTTTCCACCACTGTATTACAAATATACAAAAAGTTCAGTATTCGTATTTATGCATGCATGCGTGCGTGTGTGTGTGTGTGTGCGTGCGTGTGTGAGAGTGACTGGGTGTGTATGTGCGTGCGTGCGTGCATGCGTTGGCAGACAGAGTAATGCTGATGAAGTGTCCTGAGTCGGCAGCATTATGTCATACACTCTGTCATACACTCCACCACAGACAGACACCAGGAGGGGGGTGGGGGAGCATTCCCAATACTTCAGAATGAGTCCCTTGACCCCTGCACACATTAACCCCCCAAAACACCTCTCCATCAGGGCCGGCCAGTCACTTTGCCTCAATCTGTTACAGGTCGGAGGTCCCACAGAGGTCATGGCCCTGCCGAAGTATGACTCTTAGGAAGAGGTCTTCAACAGGGGGTCTGGGGCCCATAGGGGGTCCTCAGAGTTACTATAGGGGGTCCGCCTGCAAATCCTTGTGCGATGGATTTGGCGGATTTATGTAAAACTTGTGGTGTTTACCAGAACACAGGAAATTTATACTCTGTTAAAAGGTTTCTGGGGGAGGCCCCCCAGAATCCCCGCTAGGGGAGTCCCCCCACCATATACATAGAAAGCTAGACGCCTCCTTCGGCTCTGGTCTCGAGCAAGCTTCCACATGCGTCACAGAAGGTGACGGTAGGCCAATCAAAGGCAATGTAAATGTTTGTTTTCTCATGCCAACAAAGCTCCTGTGAATTTAATTGATAAATCCCGGAAAAGACACAATGTGATGGCCAGTAGTCACTTTGAGTGGCAGCGTGCCTACCGCACTCCCCCCCCCCCCCCCCCCCCAAATGTGGATTTTCACAGTTCAATGTTGGCAGCCCTGACACACGCACACACACACACACACACACACACACACACACACACACACACACACATACTGTACATACAGAGAGCAAGGCACTGCAGTGGAAAGACATCTCCGGTAGCTTTAATGGCACAACCAGGTGAAATAGCATGATGACAGCAAGCATAGATTACTGACGTACGTGCGTGTGTGCGTAGATAGACTGCAGGTGTCTCTTCAAGTGGACAGACGGATTGACAGATAGCTAGACATTGACACAGATTGTGTGATGGTGGACAGACAGACAGGTGTGTATAGTTGACGGCTGAATAGAAACAGATGACACAAAAGAGAGATGGGTGGATGGATAATAATAATAATACATTTTATTTATAACGCACTTTAAATTTGAAACAAATCGCAAAGTGCTACATCAAGAGAAGAGGAATAAAATAAAATCATGTATAAGTATATAAAGGACTAAAATAAGGACAATTCGTGCATTTCGTGGTCAAGTATACTGCTAAAAGGTTAAAAGCACACTGAAAGTCTAAAAGTCCAACTAGCCAAATGCTTTGTTAAAAAGTCCCCTTTTAAAAGCGTCCACGGATTGTGGTGCTCTCAGGTGGTCGGGAAGGGCATTGTGGTGCTCTCAGGTGGTCAGGGAGGGCATTGTGGTGCTCTCAGGTGGTCGGGGAGGGCATTCCACAGCCGAGGAGCAGCTGAGCAGAAGGCCCGGTCCCCCATGGTGCAGAGTTTTGTTTTTGTGGTTTTGAGTGTGTTTGAATTTCCAGAGCGGAGGGAGCGGGAGGAGATTGGGGGTTCAATGAGTTCCTTCAGATAGGAAGGGGCGTTGCTGAGGATGCACTAAAGGGTGAGGAGGCAGACCTTGTATTCTATCCTGAAGGAGATGGGAAGCCAGTGAAGGGAATGGAGTATGGGTGTGATATGTTCGTATTTCCGCACTCTCACCAGGATCCTAGCAGTACTGTTCTGGATGTACTGGAGCCTCTGGATGCTCTTGCTATAGGGATCCCGGTGAGAAGTGCGTTGCAGTAGTCAAGCCTTGAGGAGATAAATGCGTGAACAAGTTTTTCTGCATCTGGTAGGGTGAGTGTGGGACGGAGTCTGGCTATGTTTCGGAGGTGAAATAATGAGGTTTTGCAGAGGTGTTTGATGTGGGGGTCAAAGGTCAGGTGAGGGTCCATTTTTACACCCAAGTTGGTGACTACAGGTGAGAGGGGGAGGTCCTGGGTGGAGAAGGTGATTTTGGTTATTGGGGACCTGGTGTGGGTTGCCGATTAGAATGGCCTCTGTCTTGGAGCTGTTTAGTTGTAAGAAGTGGTCAATCATCCACGCCTTTCTCTCCTCAATTTCGATGCATGAAGAGAGAGAAAGTCAGACAGACACGCGTGAAGGCAGACAGACAGGCACGATGATAGAAGATAGCAGACCGAGAGACAGTAATATACAGTATGTGTCATTTATACATTTATAATGTATAATGCATGGGCGGATGTGGATGGACGGATGGACGGACGGATGGACAGACAGAAAGACAGACAGACAGACATGGAGAGACGCGACAGTAGCTCAGGACGTACTGTAGAGCAGCCACTTGGGGAATGACAAAGTTCCCGATTCAGTCCCCTGCTCCCCCCTGATTTCGTGTCGAAGTGTCCTTGAGCAATACAAGACACTGATCTCCTATAACTGCTCCTGATGAGCAGGATGATGAAAAGACAGGGAGACCAGTGGACTATACCTGACTGACTCGCTACAGTCCTGACATCATCATTACTGCAGGCAGCTTGATTCAGTGGACGGGGACATGTATTTATAGCAGCAGCACTGGTTGAGTTTCCAGCATGAGGGCCAGGCAGAGAGACTCTGGAAACATACAGCTATCTATCAAGCACATGCTTATCATAGAAACATAGAACTAAATCCCTCTCTGTCCACAGCAGCTTATAAAACACTCTGCTGGCCAGTGTGCGCAAGACGCTCTCTTTCCACATGCGTCACGTGCTGAATGCCATAAATGAGCAGGCTGTTTTCCCAGTGAACACACACACACACACACACACACACACACACACACACACACACACACACACACACACACACACACACACACACACACACACACACACACACACACACACACACACACACACACACACACACACACACACACACACACACGCACGCACTAAACTAAACTTACCTCTGGAGACAGGCATAAAACAGCCATCACCTACCTCTGGACTGGAGACAGGCATAAAACAGCCATCACCCTATTGATGTACAGGTTCAGTAGTAAATCGAACTAATATATTGAACCTATTATACATAATGTCTATAAACATTTTGGAATTTTGTTGTGTTGTCACAAAAGAAGATGCCAAAGACAAATCCTTGTATGAGTCTTCATTTTCTTCAAAGCCCGCTGCACTACTGAATTTAATATATCTGCTGTCAAACAGAAACCAGCTCCCGAATATTAACTTTTCAGGAAATGAAATGTTTTTAGAATAACACAATACTGTCTTATCCAAGTCTGTATGGTGACTTTATACATTGTCAGATATACTTGAATCTGTCCTTACATTATCGTCACTTTGCCCAAATACAGCTCAAGTGGAGTTATAAGATTTTTGACCAATAATGTGGAGTTTTTTCCCCATTTGACTTGGTCATTCTAATCAATGGGGGAACGACAAACCACCTAACTCCACAAGTTGGATTTGACCGACGGTTTGAGGATCCAATGGAGTTTAGTCAGAAGCGCTTTTTAAATACTTTTCATTGGTTCAATATTTGTAAAATGAGAACTAAAAAAGAGCACGCTCGCACACTGTACTAGGCTCCAGTTGTAGGGATTTTTTTTGTATTGCACCTGAGTGCTGCTGTGACGTTTCAGTCTCTCGCCTAGCTTCCAGACTGAAGTGAATGCAAAGAGACACCCATGATATACAAACAATGATCACATAATGCATTGCAGCTGTGGACAATGGTGATATTGTCTACGTGATTATTGGGTTTTCTTACATACATGTGACTTATTGGCACTTAAAGGGCTTATGCTAGATGTGAAGGTGTGAGTGCACGAGGCCTAATTCTTATCTGTTTGGCCATTGGTCATGTGACTTTGTCTGATGTCCACAGCTGCAATGCATTATGTGATCATGTCGTTTTTATATCATGGTGTCTCTTCGTATTCACTTCAGTCTGAGAGGAAGGGCGAAACGTCACAGCAGCACTCAGGTGCAATAAATAAATAAATCCCTACAACTGGAGCCTACAGTGTGCGAGTCATTGTTCTCTTTCTAGTTCTCTTCTCATATATATTTTTTCGCTTAGCACCTGCCCAGTTTTTGGGTGGATGTGAATGTCTCTCCTCCCTTTACATCAAATTTGTAAAACACACACGTACTGTAAGGTAGCGCTGATTTATTAAAAGTTGAAAAATGGACATAGCTGGTTCCTTCCCAACAGCGACGATATGCAAAGAAAGTTTCAAGATTACATCTCTGTGCATTTCTTGGCTATTGCCTCACATACTGAAAAGAGCATCTCTACAAGTAGGCCTATATACACACAAACACCATCTTTGTCCATGTTTGTACAGCATGTGCTGGTCTGTCTCCCTGGCTTTGCTCACACTGCAGGCAAATCTGATTTGTTTCTGAAAACTGATCTTTAATAGGACTGACTGTCCACACTATTTGCAAGTGATCCGATTTGTGTATTCAGACATTGTCAACCTGTCTGCATCGGTTGTAATGAAATAGGCACCATGCAATAGGCACCATGCATCATAATACAAAGTATAAAATAGGCCAGTGTCCAGAATGACAATAAGACAAATCAATGAATCAGATTTGAATTGTGTGTGTGTGTGTGTGTGTGTGTGTGTGTGTGTGTGTGCGCGCACGCGCTCTCATACGTGTAGGCTACGTATGCATTTACGCGTGCGTGCACGTGTCGTGTCTGACTCTGCCTGCATAAAGGCGTTAACAAGGTGCTACAAATGCCAGGGCTTGTATAGCCTTTGCCAAAAACATACAGCCAAAACACTAAATAATAAAGAAGAAATACCAAAAAAGACATGTATAGCCTATAAGGAACACATCTGGGAAGGTAATCTCCATCCTTGCTGGTTTTGATTACAGTACATTGAATGTATGTTTAAATAAACAGTGTGGGAGAGCATGCAGATTTCCATAAGCTCCGCAGGGCTTTCCACCTCTGTCGTACAGAGTCTGTACTCTGTACAGAGGACTTACTGAGTCCATAATGCTAACATGGATTAGGTTACTCGACATTTAAATGAGACTATACTGCTTTAAGTCAGTTACACACTGCTCAATCAATGCCCATAGACCACCAGAGTGACTCAAAACATCTGAATGTTTTCAGATTGAATGACTTGGATGATCTTTGTTGCTTCTCTAACATGGTCACAGCAGTAGTAACATGTTGAAATTGGCTTCAAGGTTCAGAGCTTCAAGCTATCATGTTGCAAGCGTTTGTCTTTCTTAAAAAGCCATAACATTCAATGAAGCCAGCTTGGCAGCAGGTTTTAATGTATGGGCCTATTTCCCATTTTTCTTAACCTATACTTCCACCTACTGGTGATTGATTATGGTGTCAGGAAATATTTAACGAAAAATAGATTAAAGTTAATTATAGCCTATGCCATTATTTTCAAATCCATGACTTTGACTTGATTCATGCTATTTTCTATAGGGATGGGTGTGTTTAAGGTGACCCTCATTTCCAAGACTTTGTCCCACAAATTGAGACCCTACTGTAGCTGTCTCACATTGTGACTGGCAAGTTAAAATGCCTTATTATAGTCTCCTAATAATTGGCTTTCTGTTGTAAAGCTCTCATTGTCTTTCCTGCAAGAGGTTTTTAAGTGTGTTAAAATAACTATAACTAATAATAATGATAAATACCCCATAGGTTACAGTACCAAGTTGGCCATACCATGACCCATTTTAAAACAAAACGTGAGACGCCAGAGGGGTTTATTAATAACAAAATGATAGGTAATATTAGGCGGGCCTATATGGCCAAATATCACATCAAGGCATTTAATATATAGCAACTTAAGTAATAAAGTTGCTATTAACGGCCCAATTGTCCCACACAACACGATACTTCTGGCCCCAAATTAACAGTTTGGATCTGGTCACCCAAGTGTGTTTGATGTTATAACATTTCAATTGTATTGCATTTGTGTTAATCTTAATTGCATTACTGATGATAGACATAGATTACAACAACAACAACAAAGATGAGATGTGGTGGAGTAGATAGAAGTGTAAACAAAAGTACATCACAATTGTGCAGTAGCCTACCTAAGTACACGTATATGAGAAAAAGAGGTTGGCATCAGCAATGGTTTTCAGTAGAGTGCGGCTAAACCCCATTGGCACACTACGTGACACACCTGTGTGTGCCAAACTTCCAATGAACGCATATAGTTTACTCTTGTCTTGCCAGACTTTCGCCAGCAGGTGGAGTTAAACAAATTTTGATCACAACAGCTTTGACTCATTTGACACCAGAGTAATCGACCCGGAAGTTGTACATTGTTTTCCCCGCCATACACAAAAACCCATCATAACAAACAACAGCTCACATGTACACACGCGTACGGACAGCTAAACGTTAGTTTGACTTTGTTGTTCCACATTTTGAACACCGTATTAACTGTGCTAATATGACTTTACTACTAACGGTGAGGTCGTTGATAAACGAGCGACTCTCGGCGGCTGCTGAAGACATATTTGGCGCAGTTGAGAGAATTGTAACAGAAATCTACGAGGATTCCAAACAGAACATTGAGCAGCAACGCAGAAGAATCCTGGATGTGGTTTTGAATCCAGAACATAATCAACACAGAGCAGGTTAGTACAGCCATAGCCCTGAAACTAGGCTACCCTGAATCCTCAGTCCTAAAGCAAAACACTTTTTAAATTATACATCACTAACGCATTAGAGCTATGGACCAGAGCTAGGGAAACACTAGCCCTCCAAGCAGAACCCAAATGCTACTGAAGTTTCTGACATTTTGACGACCCAGATAGCATTGGGTCCTGTTGCACTACTACCATGCCACCTGGTACACACCCATTCTTAAACATAAACGACATGTTTAGCACCTCTCCGCGCTCTGTGACGATATTTTTCAGCGTGAGGCTTTCTGAATATGTAAAGTATAAGTACCCATACATGCCGCTGCGAATATCTCCTGTGGCGCGGAAGCCGTTAAGTATTTTTAATATATGTTTGCCCGAATTGGAAGCTTGGATTCTTCTCTTCCTTCCTGACTTAATGACACCTCATTGTACCGCCTATCTGGCTAGCTAGTGGCGCTATAGCTATGACTGAGCAGATCAGAGGCAGGGACGTAGGCGCACAAGCCAACCGCACACCGGGAGGCGGTACAATAAACGGTAAACAAACAAGAAGAAATAAAGCGACCAAATCGGTCAAACAAAGATTAAAAATACTTAACGGCTTCCGCGCCACAGGAGATATTCGCAGCGGGATGTATAGGTACTTAAAGTTACCGAATTCAGAATAACTCAAGGAAAAGAGTGCCGTCACATGGCGCAGATTATATTTGAGAGAGAATGATTACTTCCGCGTTCTGGAATTTCCATACGAAAATATAGTAGTGACCAGGGACCCAACATAAAACTCATCAAAATTTCAGAAAAGCTTTATGTAGGGTCCCGAGAGGGGCTAGGGAAACACTAGCCCAAACATAAAGGTTTTTTTCGATTCTAACGAATTATTCGTCAGAATCGAAAAAATCCTCTACGAGAGTCTAAATGTTTGGGCTAGGGAAACACTAGCTCTGGTACATAGCTAGCCCTCCAAGCAGAACCCAAATGCTACTGAAGTTTGACTTTTTGACGACACAGAGCATTGCGTCCTGTTGCATCAGTACAGTGCCACCTGGTACGCAGACTACATAAAACATAAACACCGTGTTTATGGCCTGTCTGCGCTCTTTGACGAAATGTTTTCGTGTGAGTGTTTCTGAATATGTGTAGTATAAGTACCCATACATGCCGCTGCGAATATCTCCTGTGGCGCGGAAGCCGTGAAGTATTTTTAATCTTTGTTTGACCGATTTGGTCGCTTTGATTCTTTTCTTCCTTCCTTGTTTATTGACACCTCATTGTACCGCATATCTGGCTAGCTAGTGGCACTATAGCTATGACAGAGCAGATCAGAGGCAGGGACGTAGCCGCACAAGCCAACCGCACACCGGGAGGCGGTACAATAAACGGTAAACAAACAAGAAGAAATAAAGCGACCAAATCGGTCAAACAAAGATTAAAAATACTTAACGGCTTCCGCGCCACAGGAGATATTCGCAGCGGGATGTATAGGTACTTAAAGTTCCCGAATTCAGAATAACTCAAGCAAAAAAAGGCCGTCACACGCCGCAGATAGGATCTTAGAGAGCATGGTTACTTCCGCGTTCCGGAATTCCCATACGAAAATATAGTCATGACCAGGGACCCAACATAAAACTCGTCCAAATTTCAGAAAAGCTTTATGTAGGGTCCCGAAAGGGGCTAGTACATAGCTAGCCCTACAAGCAGAACCCAATGCTACTGAAGTTTCTGACATTTTTTAGACCCAGAGCATTGGGTCCTATTCCACCTCCACCCTGCCACTGGGTACGCACACATATATAAACTTAAACAACTTCGGATAAGTCCTTCTGCGCTCTTTCAGGACTTTTTTTCGTGTGAGGGCTTCTGAATGTGTGAACTTTAAGTACCTATAAATACCGCTGCGAATATCTCCTGTGGCGCGGAAGCCGTTAAGTATTTTTAATCTTTGTTTGACCGATTTGGTCGCTTTGATTCTTCTCTTCCTTCCTTGTTTATTGACACCTCATTGTACCGCCTATCTGGCTAGCTAGTGGCGCTATAGCTATGACACAGCAGATCAGAGGCAGGGACGTAGCCGCACAAGCCAACCGCACACCGGGAGGCGGTACAATAAACGGTAAACAAACAAGAAGAAAGCCACAGGAGATATTCGCAGCGGAATGTATAGGTACTTATAGTTCACGAATTCAGAAGCCCTCAAAGGAAAACAGGCCGTCAAACGGCACAGATACGATGTTACGGATCATATTTATGTCCGCGTTCCAAAATGCCCATACGAAAATATAGTTATGAACAGGGACCCTACATAAAACTCAAATTTCAGAAAAGCTTTATGGAGGGTTCCGAGAGGGGCTAGTACATAGCCATAATGCCGTTAGAGTTACGTAGGGGAAAGTAATCTTGAACCTTTATGCACTTTTTTTTTAAGCAATAAGAATAGTTCACAAGGTAGGATATCAGGATCATACCAACACACTTTTCATAAGGTCACATTGAGGTTTTTTGGATAATAGTGTAGCTCTGGTCCATAGCCTTACTGCTTTTTGATGAATTGAACAAGGTGGACCCTCTTGGCTCTTGTAAACTGGTCTAGTGCTTTATTGGTCGTCCACTCACAGTTGTATTGAGTTGTTCTTGAAATGTACTGTAATAAATACTTCAATCAATCAAACTGCTATGGGCCAGAGCTAGATTATAGTGTAGCCATGATAATCATGACAGTCATGTTTCAGGGCTAGATATAGTGTAACTTTAAAACAGATTATCTACAAGGCAAGGAATACATATTACCTGGAAATGTCGAGGAATTGTTCAGGGAAAGAAAGGGATATATGAATTAAGAAGGGTACTACATTTCAAACATCTTGGTTCTCGCACCACTCTAAAGAGCATGTGTGCATATCTGTAGTGGAGTAAAGCTATGGAATGGTTTACCAAAGAATGTCCAGCAGTGCAAGAATTTAATTCAATTTAAGAAACTGTACAAGATCATTATATTGGAGAAATATAGATAAGATTGTGTGTGTGTGTGTGTGTGTGTGTGTGTGTGTGTGTGTGTGTGTGTGTGTGTGTGTGTGTGTTGGTAAATAATACTGTACTATACGAATAGATTCTTGAATGCTGAAAAATGGTGAGTGTTAGGCTGTTGTTTATAACAATGTAAGGAGTCTTGAATGTATAAATGGAAAATGTAGTGGGTGGGATCATTCACTATGGTCTTTTTTATGGTTTATATGTTGAAAGTAAACCGACAAATTAATAAACTTTGAGCTTCAGCTTATGCCTTTTCCATCATTCAAAAATAGAAATGTTGGATATAATGTCAAATGTAATGATTTATGTCATACTGTTTAGTGTTTATGATGATCGAAATAAACTAAACTAATGTACTTTTTTTAGAGCGGGGTGAAACAAGTTAACAACCGCTTATGATTCAGCCAGTACCATGTTTTACTAATTAAATCTTTCGGAAGCAGTACTACGCTGTCTTCCGCCTGTTTTACGCGATCATTACATTTTCAGTGAAAAACTGAAAACGTGTACATAAACATTCAGATTTCCAATATAAAGTACTCGCCACGTGGGCCACGGGTGTTAGACATTTGCTGGTACAACGATTAGCAGTAGCACTGCTGCATTCCGCGTTGTTTAATAAAAGGCATTTTATTCGAGCTGTTTTTTTGCCATAGGCTTTCAACTACTCGCCCCTATCAGTCAGGAGGAGTGTTGCACTCTGAAACACTGAGTGTGTTTGATATCTTCACGCTGACCGCACTGCCAATACAAACTAATAGGCGAGTGCACTCCCGGTGTGCAACCGAGTTTTCCGAATGCACCCCGTTTGAGAAAAGTAGCAGGAGTCGCAGTGCTCGGATAAAAATGCCTCCTGGATTATGTGCAAATTCGAAACAGGTGGTACGCTCACGCTGGACTGTTGAGTGACTTCCGACGAGCGCTTACTAGTGGAAGTTTCTGTCTATGAGAATAGCACCGCGCCTGGCTCAGCGTTAGAGAACTTAGAGAGAACGTTAATGCTCTTCTAGACCACCAGAGCTAGTTTTTGTGTTGCTCTCTATCTAATGATGATGACTTTACCTCCTCTCTCTACCTAGATTTCATACTCCTTCCTAAAATAAAGGACGTTTCCTCTGAACAGCAAGTGAGGAACCCCAGTTTGGTCAATGATGTGAAACCTGAACCGGAGGAGAGGAGTCCAAGTCTGGTGGTCCAGGAGGAACCGCTGCCTGTCCAGGTACCCTTGACAGTTCAATCATGATGTTCTAGTAGTCACAATTTGCATTTTATAATGGGATGAATCTAGAGTTGCAATACCCTCCATTGACAGCCCATTGATCCAAATCGAATTTCTGATCTGCTTAGTCTAAACTAAGTATTCACCCACCTGGGGTGCATACCAATGACTAGCCAATGACTAGTCTAAACTAAGGCCTCATTTAGACGGCGACCATCTCCAGATAAAACGGCAAAGTCCCGTTGCGTTCTCATTTCTTTTTACCCTTTACACGAGACGCACACGTTATGCTATAATGTGCTATTATGCTATAATGTTGCTAGGTGGCGATAACGGGCTGCCAAATAGACCAGTCACCCGTACAAGAAGAAGAACCCATTCACGCAAGCCTGCAACACTGCTCCGTCTTTTTGGCAAATCTAGAACTTCCTGTTTGAGAGCTAGCAAATTTAAGACATTCGGTTGCTTTCAGAATAAAAGTGTTGTTAATTAAATAATTATTACATTATTATAATTACATTATTAGTATTATTATTACATTAGTTATTTTAAAGACACATGTTATGTTTCTGTGTAAAAATAAGTAATTCAATAACACAGAAACATAATGTGTGTCTTATAGCATTTAAATGCTTAATTTGTAGTTTTAATGTGCAAATAACCTTTTTTAAATACTCTAGAGGGTACTCTTTATTTTGAAGAGATCGTCTTAAATTTGCTGGCTTAGATTTGCCAAAAAAACAGTGCCGCGCAACACTGCTCTGGGCTGACAGGCGCAGCCCAGAGCACGCAGGCAAAGCGTGCCACTGGATGGTTATATATTTTATAATAGATTAGGCTACATAAACGCTGCTGCCGCGGCTGCCGCCTATCACAAGGCTTTTTATTTACATCATGGTTTTACATTCACCATCGCTGATGAGCAGCATTTTGTAGGCGAGGAGGGAGGCTTGTTCAGGAACTCCATTATATCATATATGGCTCTTGTTCTGCCCTTACTATACGTTGGTGTACAGTCTGTATGGCTTGGCAGACAGCTAACAAAGTTCCCAATAAAGCTCCAAAAGGCATGACTTGATTTAGGTTCTTTACTGATGAATAAATTGTAAAACTGCAATACAGAAAAAATAGAAAACACAACATTGGTGTCATATACTGTAAAATCATAAACCAAACATAGTTATTTGTATGCAACATACAAGATTACAAAAAGAACATGTTGTACTCAACAACTTACAAGTATATTGCTTTAAGAGCCAAGATATGCTTAAAGAGCCATAAAGTTTAACAAAAAACACACAAACTTACAGACTTATCCTGTCCAAGGCCTGATAGAAAGGGTTAACTCAACATGCAGTGAGAGAGCTCTTGACAGTGTGCTGGCTTGAACTGAACTGACTCTGACCAAACTAATCACCTCATAACTACCCTTGTGAAGCTACCAGGTGAGGAGAATGACTAATTAAGCAAAAGAACATTGGTCTCCATTACACAGGGCCTACTAGGTGAAAGGTGAACTACCTAGAAAAGTAAACAGCACAGCTCTGCATCAATGTAATAAACATATGCGCTGTGAGCCAACGTGAGCCATGATGTCATAAGTTTTGCGGATTCACCGTTTTGCCTCTTTACACGGAGAAGGGATAAAACGGCGTTCTCAAAGATTTCCACTCTGGAAGGTGGTTTCACTTTGTTGCGTTTTCACCTCCTCGTCTAAACGGACCACGGCAAACGATACTTTATTTTGCCGTTTTCTATGAATACCATCCTTGTGTAAATAGCACCTAAGTATGCACCCCCCTGACAGGATCCGCCGGGAGAATCAGCAAGTGGACCAGTCATCATGGACCAGTTTGGTCCATGATGTGAAACCTGAACCGGAGGAGAGGAGTCCAAGTCTGGTGGTCCAGGAGGAACCGCTGCCTGTCCAGGTACCCTTGACAGTTCAATCATGATGTTCTAGTAGTCACAATTTGCATTTTATAATGGGATGAATCTAGAGTTTCAATACCCTCCATTGACAGCCCATTGATCCAAATCGAATTTCTGATCTGCTTGTATTAAACAACGTTAAACTCGCCAAACGTGCAGCTGAATGGCATCCTTGGATACTTTTTCAATCTGCATTCTGCAAAGCGTTTGTTTCATACAAATCCACTGTAGACATGTTATGAGCTACTTTCTGCTAAGAAATTCCGTGCCGTGATAGTTTCTTTTAAGTGTTGGAGTTTGGAAGCACTCATTTTTATTAACGGATCGTGCTGCTGCCTCCTGCATTATGTGCCAATTCGAAACAAGTGGTACGGAGGGGCAGTTCGGTGACTTTGACGAGTGGTGAGTTTAACATAGTTGTCAATGGAGGGTAATTGCGTTTTTGGCATTTAACATTGGAACATATACAGTACAAAACATTCTTGTGACCACCACGCTCTGACTTATGGGATCTACACACGATGTGAACGTGTAGATCAGATATTTTCTCTATTCTTCAACGGATGAATTCAGGCAGATGAATGAAAAAGATTCGGGCAATCCTGAAAAATTATAGCGATTATCTCAAATTATTGATGATGTTTCTGTAATGATTGTGACATGCCTATGTCCAGGAGGAACCAGAAACTGTCAAGGAAGAACCACAACCTGTCCACAATGCACCAGAACCTGTCAAGGAAGAACCACAACCTGTCCACAATGCACCAGAACCTGTCAAGGAAGAACCACAACCTGTCCACAATGCACCAGAACCTGTCCACAATGCACCAGAACCTGTCCACAATGCACCAGAACCTGTCCACAATGCACCAGAACCTGTCAAGAAAGAACCACAACCTGTCCACAATGCACCAGAACCTTTCCAGAAGGAACCAGAGTCTGTCCAGAAGGAACCAGAGTCGGTCCAGAAGGAACCAGACCCTCCAGAGATTAGAGAGGAACCGGAGAAGCTTCTTCAGAGCCCAGAGGAGCCTGCTGTGACATCACTAGATAGCAAGGCGAATGGGGACAGTCTTGCAGGTAAACATAATCATCTTCCTTAGTTCTAATCTAAAACAATAAACAATGATTATGGTTTGGTCTGTCGTCCTTCATCAGATAAACAACACACGATGGGTCGTTCCACATTTATCTGACATTTACTTAGCAGTCTTGTGTAAAAGAGAGAGAGGGAAAGTCAGCGATACAAGTACAACAGTTATAACTATGATAGCCTGGGGTCCACCTATGCTTTCTATGGCATAGGCAGCAGGTTAGGTTTATGCCTAAACCTAACCTTAACCCATGTCTATTATCTAACAAATGACTAGTCTAAACTAAGTATGCACCTGGCAGGATCTGCAGGAGAATCTAGACGCAGCTGCGCGACATGAGACTAATTAATTAGAGTGACAGAGAGAGAGAGAGAGGAGTGTGTGTACGTCAATTTAACAAAGGTGCAGACGATCAGAAATCAGCAGAGAGTGATCGACGTTTGCGCTACTCTATGCCGAATTGAAGTGGACTCGGTCCCAGACATTTTTTTCTCTCCCTGGAAATAAAAACGTCTGGGTTTCCGAGGCTTTAACACTAGCATGTCTGAACTCAATTCACTACTACTCTGACGGCTGAACGGTCAGTATGACCGTGTTTTTCGTGCGATTTGATTGGCCACTCTCTCCCCCACTCGTCTAATGATCTTCTCACCTCTCCCTGCACCCGTTGACGGCTTGCCATTAGGTGAATCCCAATTGAGAGTGTAGACACTGAGCAGTGCGTATTTCTGGGTATATGACGTCACAGCGCCGCGCCGGAGTGCTTCCCAATCCAAAGGGCTCTAAATACTCGTTCTTCCAGTGCACTAGGGCCACGCACTATTTCCCCCCCCCCCCCGAGACCGCTTCCAAAGACCAGTGGCGATGTACCCTGGCTGGCTGAGAACCTTGCAGTGTACATCGCCACGGCGCAGCCGTTCTGCGCATCCGGCATTTCTATTTTCTCTCACCAGCCCGAGCAGCAAGAAACATGTCGGAAACTAGTAAGTTTTATACTCTTTTATACTACTTTTAAAAGTGTTGTGTCACGGAAGGTAATTTTAATATCTTTGGGATAGTATTTAGTTATTTAAGATATCAAATGTATCATGACACAGCCAAATAAAAAATATCCACCGACGTTGTCGGAGATTTTCGCGTTACACAGTAACCCGGGGACTGGGGGCTGCCAGCAGAGAGATGTAGGCTACCCGTTTTTATAAATAACAGCTATTATATTATTGTTATTATTATTATTACTACGTCGAGTCTATGGTCGAATCTGATTTAACCTGACTCCCTGCAAAGAAAAAAATATCCACCGCACGGAGAGTCACACTGGTGCGTTCCTCCTGTCCAACAGCGACCAGTCTGTTCTGTTGTTATTCACACCAACACAACAACCTGTTCTCGGATAGTCAAATGCCCAACATGGTGGTTGTAGTAAAGTAAACGTGACTGAGATGTTACGTCTTTAAATGTTGTGCTTAAACTAAACATGCGTTGTTGGACATGTCACGACGAGTCCGACTAGTATTTGGTTTAAATGGCGCAGCCTACTCTGGATTATTTTGGGTCGGTAAAAGCCTAATTTGACGTGGCCTACTGTATTTTTATTGCATTTCTCAGCAATACAAGACGATTCAACTGAGGCCCAGGGCCAGGCCAGTGAGGCTGCCCAATTCAATTACAAATGTAAGTTGTGTGTGTGTGTGTGCGAGCGTGTGTGTGTGTGTGTGTGTGTGTGTGTGTGTGGGGGGGGGGGGGGTATACACTCAGTCAAATGTTATAAATTACTGTAGAGCAGTGGTTGCCAAAGTGGGGTCCCCCAGGCAGGCAGGTACACTCAGAGTTAAATTAACTTTGATTTTACAATATACATTGGGGTCCCAGAGATAGAAATGCCATTAAATGGGGGTTCATAGCCTAATTCAGGTCAAACTGGGGGTCCCTTGAAATGAAACTGTTTGAAAATCACTGCTAGAGCTGTAAAAACATTTTTATGGGGGGTCTGTCCCTGGCATATCTTTTCTAATGGGGTCCGACCGTCCGTCCGCAGGATAATGAGTATCATTTTGGGGGTCCTTGACATGAAAAAGTTTGGGAAGCACTGCTATAGAGGACTAGATGAGTAATGTCCCAAACTCTTCTCCCTTCTGGCTCCAAAACTGTGGAATGCACTTCCCATTGCAGTCAGAACTGCAGCATCACTCCCAATCTTCCGCCGTAGTCTGAAAACCCACCTTTTCAGACTCCATCATGGCCCATAGCACTTACCCCACCCCCTTAGATAGCATTTCTGTGGACTTAGATAGCATTTGATACAGACTTATAGCATGTTATGTAGACAGCACTATAATTGCATTGTATGTAGTCATAGCACGTCATAGTACATATGTATTGCATAGTAGTAGTATAGTTTATATGTATAGCTTCATTATATAGATATTCCACTGTTACTTTCTTAGCTTACGCATGTTTCTTGATAAATGTTTTTATGTGATGTATTCCCATGCTTCTTTGTTCTTGCTTAATGTAAGTCGCTCTGGATTAAGAGCGTCTGCTAAATGCCTAAATTGTAAAATGTTTTTTTTTTTAGGGACGGTGTCTTCAAACAAAAGATTCATCCAAATGAGAAGGGACCACGAGGACCTGTTCACAGGACAGAAATTCACAGCAACTGCTGCGTGGAGGTTTGTGGTATTTCGTTTGTTTTCTTTTCAAAACACTTCTATTATGACCATTAAATATTCGGTATAAGAGTTACAGAGACATACCATAGCTCAAATAAAAGCTAGAATCCTCTGCTTTCACCAGGAAAAGAGAAAACATTTCTATCATGCTTTGTTTTAAAAATGTAGCCATTTGAATGAGTCTAGCAATTTTCAGTTTCACTTTTCAGTCTCGTTTTTGATCATTCATATTACAAGACACATATCACTTTTGTGAATATCCATCAAGCCGAATTGACTTGATCTTTCTATTTTTACACAACACAGGAAGGAAAAAGCTTCTTTACCTAGAACAAATTATTAGAATAAATTACAGACAGAATGGATATTTCAGAATGAAACTGACATTTCGCTTCACAGCATTTGAAAGTGCTGACGTACCTGTGGTCAAAGCCATTTGCCCTTCCGGGTCAATCCACCCTAGCCATGCCCGTAAACTTGACGCTTATGTAAACACCTGCGCCACCCCAAGGTTACATAAATGTGTTTGTGGTCATTTGGCCCTTGCAGTCTCTATTGTGTTAATGTGGTGTATTTACTTTAATCTCTTAGTGTCATTCTGGAGAAAATGGATCTTGCCGACAAAGTTCTTCCGAAGCAGGCCAAAAAGAAGTGGGAGAATTTCAAGGCCAAATATAAAGTAAGTATGTAATTATACCTTTGAAATAACTGTTTTTTATCATGACATTTAATAGCACATGACATGGATGTTCCCTCATCAAGCTCAAATCTCAATATTATCCTCATAACAGCAAGTTATTCATTTCTGTAGTTATTTGGTTACAGCCATTTGGTTACAGTCAAGTTATACTATAGTATTTGGCTCCACCTGCATCTTAATGCCTACAGTATGTGGCTTTCTTCATAAAATGACAGGTAAAATCATTTCACATATTTTGGAATGTGAAAAGAAATCAAGTAGCTATTTAGCTGCCTGGAGTGGAGAGTGACCTAGCATTTAGTTATCTTTAGTGTAACAGAGCCTACTGCCTGTCCAGTAGTCTACACTGACAATTAGTATCACTTGTAATATGGTTACTGCACATACTATAGCCTAATAATAGTGCACAACATAGATACTGTACAAATTCTGAAGTGTATCTTTAAAATTTTACCAAAATGGAATATTGGATCCAAATCTTTGTATCGTCTTTGCTAAACAGTTAGAAAAAGGCACGAAACAAGACCCATAATGTATAAAGCCCACGGCAGAAGACCTTCAACACTAACTGTTGTTCAACAGAGAGATGATGTTCATTAAACCCTGGCAAACCCAAATTCAATATACTCTCCTCATCATATATCATGTTGAGAAAACTACTCCAGTAAGACCAGAGTGAGAGCATGCAGTCTCGTCATGAAGACTGAATAGGGTACAACATTGTTGAATAGGATACAACACTGTTTAAAGGAGAATTCCATACTAAAAGGCTTTCTTACCTTTCTTTGTAGTTCATCAAAGAGGTCCAGGTGTTATTTTGTGCAAAATTCGCTTATTTCCATCTAAATAAGTAGTAAAGTGTGCCGCTTGGGTTATTATTTACATTATGAAGAGAGGATATATATACAAAAAAAATATAATTTTGAGCGATGGAAATAAGCGAATTAGCACAACACCCCATACATCCCATTAAATTCAATGCAATTCATTTAGGGTTTATGGTAGGGGAAATAGCCAATAAGGAGCTTTTGCACAAAATAACACCTGGACCTCTTTGATGGGGACGTAACAACTACAAAGAAAGGTAAGAAAGCCTTTTAGTATGGAATTCTCCTTTAACATTCATTTGTGGGAAGGCCAGCACAATTGATTGATTGATTGATTGATGGATTTAATAGTTTATTAGACATAAATGTAAAATCAGCAACAGAGTACAGTCATACAATCAGTCCAAAAGGGATAGCATAAAAAAGTCCTTGCGGTCTTGTTGCAATCAGTTCATAGACAAAACCAGGACTACTGGTCAGAGTACCAGAGACAGGCCTTCACATGCAGCATCAGAAAGATTGATGAAGTTGTACATCGGCTGCTCTCGTACCCAGATCTCTTTGCATATGACGACAAATATCATAAATAATACCTAAAACACTACATCTCTAAACGAAATATAGCAGCTATAAAACAAAGAATTAGAACAGCAGACCAGTATCTATGTCAAAGCTTACTGAAGTAGTTTTTCTTTAAATACATGAAAGTGATGACAAGTCATCACTTTCAATAAATAAGAGTTATGACATACTGAAGATACCGATTTTTTTCCCCATCTGAAAATTATATTTTATGCAACTCCTATGCAATATCACAATAGTACAATATCCCAAATCATGGACAATATCCAGTCTAATATCATGATATGGATATCATATTGATACAAGGGATGTCCCAATCAGAAATGAATAACTTGATTATCTATATTTATGAGGATAATATTGAAATTTGAGCTTGATGAGGGAGCATCCAGGTCATGTGCTGCAACATAATAATAGTTAGTAGTTCCACTGTAGGCTTTCCATATTTCTCTGTACTATTGTTGAAGCGGCATCTATTTGTTCACAATTTATCATTTCTCAAGTTTGAACCTCTCAGAGCTTCCATTGTGAATCTACATGACTTTAAGTGCCTCAACCCCCAGACGGACAGGCTTTATTTTTAGTTTGAGCTGTATAACTTTAAATAACAATTTCACCACTTTTGCAGTAAAATATTTTTATACAAGAATCCATTTCATGTATGGGAGGCCTTAGAGATGAGGAAAAACTATGTTGTGTTTGGTCCTAACTCCGGTAGGGGTATGCCGACTTCTGGGGGCCATTGTCGCAGTACTAAATAACCTGTTAAGCCAGTGGTTCTGAAATCTTCATTTTCCACTTTCCTTAGGAGTGCAAATATCCTAAGACTGGTGAGGGGGTGGATGGCAAGGCCACAGCTGCCTCATGGCTTTATTTCGCCCAGATGGACGAGGTTTTGGGGCAGAGGCACTCAATCAACCCCCCTGTCCTGCTTGCCTCCGCTGCTGTGGACACTGCTGTACCTGCAGCTGTACCAGAAACAGTAGTGTCTGCGGGTACAGCTGGAGAAGGGTCAGGGACACCAGGGCACAATGTCCAGGCTGGCCAGAAAAGAAAAAGGGTGAGAGATCATGATGAGTTCCTGGAACTAATAAAAGAGGACATGAAATTACAAAGGGAAGCGGAGGAGAGGAGATCTAGAGAAAGCGGAGAGAGAATGGACCGGCTGTTTTCTCTACTGGAGAGAATGGTAGATAAATAGTTTAAAATGTAGTAGAGTAGAGTAGCCAGTTCACGTTCGGTGCAATCAATTTGTGTTAAATGTACTTTTTATTTATTTGTGTTCTACTGGAATTAATTTATTCATTTATTCATTTATTCATTTATTCATTTATTCATTTATTCATTTATTCATTTATTCATTTATTCATTTATTCATTTATTCATTTATTCATTTATTCATTTATTAATATATTTATATATTTATTTTATATTTAGATTTATAATTTTATATTACAATAAAACAAACTTTGGCGCGCTACTAGTCCTACATACTTACACCTAGAAAGTCAGCCTGCCTTTCCCATATATAAAAGCATATATAACCTACCCAATACTGGTTACCCCCATCTGGCAGCGTCAGGTAACAGTGTTTTGTAATGATTTCCATTGCCTTTTTTTTTAATTAACTTTAGCAGTTGACATTTTGTTTTAAAACTCTATGAAACTTGACATGGTGCACCATGATTGCATACTTGTGTTCTCCTCAATTAAGTGTAGACGTTTACACTTATTTTTTGAAGTTCCTATGACTTTGTAAATAGTTGCATTTACTGAGAATTGTTCAAATGTTATTCATACAGATACTTTACAACTGAATAAGTATTCACTTTTATTTTGGATGACAAAAGCACAAAATAAAGTGTTTAACTTGATTTCTCCAGTGTTTTGCATTCCATTTGACCTTTATTTCCTATTTATTTATTTGGTATAAGACATGACATAATGCACCATGATTACATAGTTCCTACTGACTTTGCAAATACGGTATAACATTTTCTCAGAGTTGAACTGTTTTTTTCACCAACGGCAGCAACTAGGCTACTATATTCAGCATGACTTGCCCATCAAACTGCAACATTAATATTGGTTACAAACAAATGTCTAAGCTAAACCTGTGAGCATGGATAAAAAAAATAACCAGGCACATTTTGAACAGGTATCGCAATGCAGGCGTTTTATTGCATTGCAGGAGTAGGACGGAGGTGCTACGTCCTCCCGCTGTGGGCTCCTAACTCAGTAGGGTACAATAGCAGTGTTTAAACGTATTAGCTACTCAACAAACAAATGAACAAAAATTACAACTATTATAATGTGGTTTCATACATCATGGGCTAACGGGAATGTTGGGCATTTGCATTTGGTACACAGTTCATAATGAATGTTACTGTTTCAGTTCCCTCCACTGTGTGCTATTTAATAAGGCAAAGTCCCATTTTTTTTGAAAATCAGACTTGGAGCGTTGTAAAAGGTTGTTCACCAGAAATGATATCTAGGACCATCACTGATCACAACCTAGGTGGACAACCTGGTCAACTAGCTACTGGAAAGCTACAGGGTGGGTTCAAACAAATCCCACCCCAATCTCTGAAAAGGCAAATCCGAATAGGGCAAAAGAGACAAAAAAAAAACTTAAACTTGATAATGCTCACTCTTATCTTCATCAAATTAGCTGTGGTATGAACCAGGAGCCTACCCTACATCACCAAAGAGTCAGAATGCATATGGTTTTTTTTGGAAAGCACAAGCCTGAGCGGTAGCAGATGTCACTAGATAACATGCAGAAATATGGGAGATGTGTTACTAACAATAGATTCAGGCGTCAGACAATCAATTAATAACGATTGCATTTATTAGATTTCTTTTTACCAACTCATTTATTCCACAAATTACATGTACAGTATATCCAGAACTGAATCCCTTCCTTGAGGTCGATTCTACAAATGCCTTCCAAATCCTAACAGTTATGCATCCAGTATAGTGTAATGGTTGGGCACTGTACTCTGATTGGACAGCAAGGTGTCGGAAATAAGCAGCAAGCGAGCCCATATATGGCAAGGGCGCTCTCAAGGGGCGTCACTCCCCATGATGGGTGGGTGTGCCTAAAATACTGCAACCCACTAAAGCAGTTTAAAGACACATAGCAGTGATTCCTTGAGGAACCCTTAACTCTAAAAAAGAAAATCATCCAAATCCAATATGTGCCATTGCTTAAGCAGATGTACAGTAGTCATGTGTTTGAAAATGATGTTAATATGGCCTCAACACTTCGAACATTCAATAGTAAATATATTTTATCAGGTAATGTTATGTACAACAAGACCAATCATGGAAGTAAAATACAATATAAAGACGTTTTTAATTACATTTAAAGTTTTGTAAGAAGACAACAGGGCACAAACAGCCTACACTGGTATGGTTCAGGTGCACCAATGCTCAATCAAAACATTTCATTCATGTAGATTCATCCAACATAGAGCAACATCATCAATGATGCCCCTTCATTGGCTTAATATATTTCATTTCTAAAATTAAATGTTGAGACTGGCATGAAGCTGGCTTTATGTGCAACTATATTGGACCATTTAGTTAATGACGATATCACTGTGTACTTATTGCTTTCTTGAAACAGAGTAGAGTACAGGTATGCTGAGAAATATCCAGAATGTTGTCAAACTACACAGATGCAGTGGGTCAAAGCTATCGCTGGAGTAAGAAAAACAATTCCAAACAAGACAGCAGCCTAGGATTTCATCACAGCCTTCAGGAAAGGAGAACCTGCTTGAGCCATGTCTAACAAACCTGATGTGTTAAGAAACATGTCTGTGTAGACATTTTGGTCAGGAGATAACATAGATAACGTAGCAGCAATGCTGCTTCTTTCAAGCTATATTTAATATTATGCAGGTCACAAACACAATTTAGATTTTCCAACTTTATAATCGACATCACATATTGGAAGGTTTCTACACCAACTGGCCAACCTCATATTAATCACCATTATATAGCCAAGCGGTTCTCATAGTGGGGTCCAGAGACCAGCAGAGGCCCTTGACAGAGTTCCAAGGGGTCCCCAGCTAATTCACCGATAGTTAGGAACCAAATGGACCCTTACAAGTTTCTAACGGACAGTGTACAATTGGAACCTTAATGGCTGGGTTTCACAAATGAGGCCTGGTGGTACATCTATGCACGGAATATCCATGTTCACAGTGAAAGGGGGTGTTGTTGAAAAGGGGGTGTTGTGTTGAACCACACATTTACTCCCTATGCATAATGTCATTTTGGGAAACCCAGCCAATGTCCATTTCACATCAGTTATTGCTCAGTCAAAGTAAAACCTGGTTTATACTGTACATAGCTATGCGCCAGTGCTGTGCCCCCAAAATAGCCCATCTACAAGCTCATTGTCACAAGTCACAATGCAATATGTTGTGAGCCTGTAGATCATCTATTTATTTTCCAGGTGTGTGAAGCAGCATTCAACCAAGTATAAATCAGGCATAAGGATTATAGGTACTACAGCGTAACTCTATAAGGGTCGAGATTACTTTATCGGTACAGTGTCAATGTCAAGTCAATATTCCGATAATTATTTCAATGGCAGTGGCATACTATATGTTATTCCATTTGATTAAGTATTAGCATTATAGTGGGTAGTGGTTTGCAGGTAAATCTAATAAGTAAACTTCAAATGTCCAAATTACTATTATGCCAACTTCAATCAAAAGTCTGAAAAATGTTTA
This sequence comes from Protomyctophum parallelum, assembly GCF_964188405.1. Classification (NCBI taxonomy): domain Eukaryota; kingdom Metazoa; phylum Chordata; class Actinopteri; order Myctophiformes; family Myctophidae; genus Protomyctophum; species Protomyctophum parallelum. The sequence goes on from NC_139705.1 coordinate 41,449,286, forward strand.
TTATACCGTAATGCAAGGAAATATATGACCTATAGGCAATCATTCTGTTTGAACAAAAGTCACTGATCAGACTCATGTGAAGTGAGGAGCACTCTTACATCAGCCAATCAAATCATCACATTCCGTGCTACAAACACAAACACGTGCTACAAGGACGTGCTCAAACACACCATATATACACAGTACACAAAGCTGTGCATAGGAGGCCCTCAAAAAATAAGTTTCCTCTTCAAGATTTTGGCAGCAACACACAGGAACAAGATTTTATCGAGATCTTTTTTAAATGGTTGGTGATATACAAACCAGAAAAGTGGATTAAAGTTTACTGTACTGAGACAACCAACAAGGACATATTTATAATTATATTTTCAAATCTACACATCCATCTGCCATGCAGACAGAAAAAGCTGAACCATGAAACAAAAGCCATTGCTATAGAGCCTTTCTCTATAGCAAAAAATTAACACCCAGGTGAGCTTTCACAAATTGCACAGTACGTGCAATCTGAAACCTGCATCACAAGGTTGGGATGGGTGTCAAGTTGTCAACAATACCTAACCTGCCTGCAATCATCATTAACTGAGGCATATTACTATAGGCTACTATAAGGCAATGCACATAACATAAATGAAGCAGCGAGCCATAAAAGAAGATCTGGTCAACCAAAGTAAACGGATTGATATAAAAGTATATTGACACGACACAACAAATCAATATGCAAGTGTTTCTGGATGGAAGGGAGTTATGCAACTCTGATATACAATTGTAAATGTTTTGTAGAGATATATTCCATGGAAAGTAAATTACAAATCTGCATGCACAATCAGCAATAAAAACCAGAATGGGTAAATGTATCCCGTCTGCCATCTTTCAATGTACAAATTAAAAATTAAACAGATTTAGCAGCAAGATCAGAGTATCATCAATACAATCAATACTGCAAAGGACAGAAAAAACATTCATACAAATACTCTAGCAACACTCACTGCTAGACTAGAGTATATAACGTATTTACTCAAGTACTGCAGTTAAGTGCAATTTTGAGATATTTGTACTCTACTTGAGTAGTTCCAATTTCCAATACTTTTACCTCTACTCTGAGTCTACATCGAGATGCAAATATTATACTTTTACTCCACTACAATTATTTGAAGACTTAAGTTACTAGTTACTCTGTAGATAGATTATTTTTTACAAAACATATACAGCAGTTCAACACAATAGGCATATTTATTTTGGCCTTTTTAAAATAGCCTAAAGTATATATAGACGATGTATAAGCTCACAATATGCCGCTCACACACTATTTTCAAAAGATTTTTATACATTTGAGAATTGGAAATTGCATATTCTGCATAATGAGTTTACTTGTGATCCCAATACTTTTGTAATTTTACTAAGTACAAAAGTAAAGAACTTTTACTTGTTTCCATATTGAAGTACTAATGTGAGTATTCTTTCCACCACTGGCAACACTATATAGGCTGTATGTATACATTTCACAACATTGCTTGCATAGATCATGTAAAAAGAGTCAAGTAAATAAAGGAGATGTGAAATACCTCAAGAGATTCCTCAGAGTTTGCAAATGCCTCAACAAAGTCAGATGGACTTTTTCTCAGAGTTGTCTCACACCAGTCAAGAGTGTAGCTGGTAGACCAGTGGTTCCCAAACATTTTTGCCCGTGACCGAAAAGAGAAATTAGATGTTTGCCCAGGACCCAAACTAGTGAAAATAGCAGATTTACAAGCTTTTGGGGGGAATGTTTTTGGAAAATGTATTTGAAATAATTATTATTAAAAACAAAAACAAAAAGGTAGGAAACCAAAATGAATGATGCTGATTCTGATGCATAGAGGGAAAAAAAAGTTAGTAAAACATGTTCTTCGATGGTGTGGACACACGGCCTGATTTTCGCCTGAGCAGAGAGTCTCTGGCAGTCTTGTTGGACCTCCGTGAACTAGACCGCCTTCATGGATGCGATGCCACAATTGAGACCCTGGTGTCCTCTGGCTAGCAAGTGGGGCATCTGGGGTGTGTTCCACTGTCCACCGCAATGTTCAGGTGGGTTTGCAAGGCCGGCTGAATCGACGGCTGCCATGTCACTGGAACATTGTTTTTAGAAAGAGGCAAGAATAGAAAACATTACAAATATTTCCTACGGTAAATATTCAAAACCTTTCTAAGTAAATGGGAATCAGTAGATATACGGTACATCTGTTCGACTTGCCTGTTAATAGTCGTGGTCAACATTTTGTCCAGGCAGATGTTGTGCAGGACGCAGCATGCTGTTATGACCTGAAATCATATGGTTGGGGATAAATTACAGTTACTGAAAAAGTCTTCTTAACCACATTAAGCCTATATTTAGTTGACTGGTGTAGGAACTCTATAGGCTGTTCAATGATTACTTACATAGGGTACAAAGGTGTGGTGCACCTCCTGCGCATGGAGGAATATGGACCGCCACCTGGTCTTCATCATACCAAAGGCACGCTCAATAATGCCGCGTGCCCTGGTATGGTGGTGGTTGAACCGCTGTGCGGCATCGCCAGGTACTGGCCGTCTGTAGGGAGTGATGAGAGGGAGAGGGAGTTGGAGGCACGGGTAACCTCCATCTGCGAGGATGAAGTGGTTTGGAGGAGGGTAGGTACCTAGAATTTAAAATTACAATTTAGGCATTTAGCAGACGCTCTTAATCCAGAGCGACTTACATTTAAGCAAGAACAAAAGCATGGGAATACATCACATAAAAGCATTTATCATGAAACATGCGTAAGCTAAGAAGGTAACAGTGGAATATCTATATGATGAAACTATATACCTGAACTGTACAGTGGGCTGTAGCGCAGCACTCTGGCGTCGTGCACCGACCCAGGCCAGCCCGCGTACGTGTCCAGGAAACGGCCCCGATGGTCACAGACTGCCTGCAGAATAATGGAAGCAAAAAGCTTCCTATTCTGGTAGCACTGGTGATCGGGGCCGTTTGGTGCAGTGATTCGGACATGGCAGCCGTCGATCGCTCCAGCTGCTCTGCTGAAAGCAGCGTGTCTAGCCAGCCTTGCAAACCCACGGGTCACTTCCTCCAGGGCTTCAGGGGTACTGGGGAAGTAGATGACCCTGTGGCGGTTGGCCACCACCTCCCTTGTGACCCTGTGAACAATGCGGTGGACAGTGGAACGAGGAATGTCAAAGGCATCCGACACAACCCTGTATGATGCTCCACTTGCCAGCCAGTAGAGAAACACCAGGGTCTCAAACGTGGCACCCCATCCATGGCGTCGGTCTAGCTCAAGGAGATCCAACAAGACTGCCAGGGAATCTCTGCTCAGGCGAAAATCAGGCCGTGTGTCCACACCATCAAAGAACCTGACCAGGACAGGCACATGCAGGTTGACCCTGCAGTATGGGCCTCTCGGACCTCTTGGCTGAGTTAGGGAAAGAATGAGAAGAATTAGGTTGGTCGGTCTTACAGTGTATACTAAACCAGTTTTAAATAACTGAGTGACAACATTTGTAAGATTTGTTTTAGATTACACAGTAAAATAATATTGTGATAAATGTAGGCTATCCATTTGGAGCAGAGAGTTGGCCTGGTTTAACCTTTTCATTCATGTATGCAAATGTGATTAACTAAGAGTAGCATTCTGATGATTTCATTTCTCTCAGTTGAATTAACAGTTTATACCCACTTTACAGTAGGCTATATAGGCCTATGTGTTTTAAATGTAAAAGTAGACCTATATTGTCAAAGTGAAATGACATTATAGCAATACACTTAGCCTATATGAAAATGAACTATAGCTGTTAGCTGGCTGTAAAGGTATAATAGGCATACACAACATATCCAATTTAAGTAATTATTCAAGTGGTGGAATGATACACCTTCAAAGGAAGGCAAGTTCCTTTGTTAGGACATTATAAGGCAATTCAAAGCAGTAAGTCCCAACAAAATACATTCAAATTCAACTATACTCAAATATTTGAAAATTAAAAAAATAAGCCTCGACAATAAAATGCAGGGACAAGCAGAATGGTACTCTTCAGCTTTGATTTAAAAGACCTGCAGATCTTTGTGAATCTATTCCAGTCTTTCCAAATGTGGTGCATAAAAAGTTGATACAGCAGGTGTGGATGGCATACTAGGATAGCAGTATTTTGGCTCTACCATAAAACAGCTGTAGTATTTTGAAAGTAGTTATACAAAACCAGTTTTAAATAACTGAGTGACTGACAACATTTGTAAGATTTGTGTTAGATTACACAGTAAAATAATATTGTGATAAATGTAGGCTATCCATTTGGAGCTGAGAGCTGGCCTGGTTTAACCTTTTCATTCATGTATGCAAATGTGATTAACTAAGAGTAGCATTCTGATGAATTCATTTCTCTCAGTTGAATTAACTTGTTAAATGTAAAAGTAGACCTATATTGTCAAAGTAAAATGACATTATAGCAATAAACTTAGCCTATATGAAAACGAACTAGCTTTAGCTGGCTGTAAAGGTATATAGGCATACACACATTAACCATGAACTTACTTGTTCATCATTTGTCCTTCCCAGCCTGAGATAAAACAAGCGCCGACGAGGGCGCTGTTGCATCTCCAACTCTTCCAACATAAAATAAAGTAAAAAATATAATATAACTATATCTAAATCCATCTTGGCAAGAAAGAAAATGAGCAAGAAAGAGCAAAAACGTCAAACTGGGTCTATAGGAGACTGAAGTCACTGACGCGGGAATATAGAAGCGGGAATTTATGCCAGTATATATATAATATACAGAAGATCTACAAGCTCATAGTGCCGCCGCGCTATGAGCTTGTAGATCAGTTATTGTTGGTGCCTGCTGTGCTATCTAAGAGACTGATCGTTATTTATCCACCAGGGGGGGGTGGTGCAGATGTGATTTCATTTTTTTATTTCTCCCCGGCCTCCAAATATCTTTTTGTGATAATTCTCCCCCAAGGGACTACAGGAAAATATATGACACCCCCCCCCCCGCCATAAACGACATGTATATATATTCACACCAACATTATGAGAAAATAAAAATAACACCACAAATGAAACGCAAATTGAGCAACTATGATCTAGTTTTCATATTAATCTCTCGCTGTTTTTCTTTCTCCTACCTCCTTCCCAGCATTGTATGTGTTGTATGGATTGGGTTTTATAAAAACTCCCAAAGTACCCGTTTATATATATACTAGCTAATAATCCATGCTATATTATTTATGAGCAGCAAAATCAGTTTAAATACTAATCAAACAGATGCGACGATGGTCTGTATTCTGTCCAAATGTAAAAACATTTATCATTATGAAGTGTATTATGTATAGCAGGCTATATGCAGTTTGGTATATCCTTCCTTTCAGCAACTCTTTGCAACGAGTCAGGACTCAAGCCAAATCAGATTCGACATAGTAATAATAACAATAATAGACTTTTTATAGAATAGCTTTTATTTACACTGCACCCGACACCCGGGGAAACAAAACAACTGGAAACGAAACGCATGCAGGCTGCAAACATCCACAACAGACACACATCACACACGGGCACCACGTCGCCCTGCAAGAGAAACGGGGGGAATCGCCTCGGCCCACGCCGACAAAGGAGAGGTAAAATCGGCTACAGCTCCCTGCTGACAGCCCCCAAAGCGAGACCTACGGTTCTCTGAATTCCCCGACGCCGTTGTGGGATATTTTTAAATAGGCCCTTTTATGATTAATTGACCACATACATGAAGTTTAAACAACTAAATACTCCCCAAAAATTACTTGAAAGTAAATTCCGTGGGCTAAAAAGGTAGTTTTAACTACTTTTAAGAACACTGCAGTCAGTCCGTGTAAACAGCAATGGCCACCAGTCGAGAACGCTGGGGCACCGCTTGGCTCCGCCCAGCTCCACTCGGCTCCGCCCAGCTCAGCCAAGTGAACGCTGTCCCAATCCACAGACATGCCCTCTGCGTGTGCACTATGCCACCTCCACAGGGTAGTGCCAGTGCAGTGCCCTACCCTATCCTACCTAGTACCGCACCTTGTAGGGTGAACACTCTCAATTGGGATTCACCTATTGTCTTCTAAATGTTACATTCCAACTAATTCCTCGTGTGTATACAAAATGTAGGCTACTCACAACATGTAGACTAAATGTTGTTTTAGGTTATATTCATATATGCGGTTTGCAGAAATAACAATGTCTTTCAATTACTTTATTTCTCCCGAAACGGAAAAAAAATAAAAGGTGAAATATGGTGTGTTGACTGACTGACTATACACGCCATCTTTATAGCATAAATATGTAAGATGGCGACGATAAAAATAAATCAATTCGGAGTGCACGCTAAAACCGAGCCTGCTGTGGATGTTCAAACTTGTCTGCGCAGGTAGCGCATGACCTCTACAAAATAATGCTTTGGGCCTACTTTACAGAAGTTACAACTTATAACTTACAACATTCAATACAAACTTTTTGTAGCCTACAAATAAAGTAGGCCCAAATATTCGTTCAAAGACATACAACATTCGTTCATAAAAACATTTAGGCCTATGTTTTTATTTCAATTCACATGCTTGTCTGTCTAATCAACTGTATTGAATGTTGTTATAAGTTATAAGTTATAACTTCTGTAAAGTAGGCCCAAAGCATTATTTTGTATGTAAATTGATTTCTTATTGGGCTACTCTGCATGTATGCAAGTCACATTCACACAGCTCCGTGAGAAACACGTGGATGAAAAGGACTCTGCGTCAGTGCCACCACGCAAACCTCTGCGCCAGCGCGCACTGCAGGTAATTTGATGTTTTTATAGTAGCCAATTATCCAATATAGACACGGTCTAATGAGGATATGTATTGTTATTATTACTAATTCCTAACTGTCCCTCAGCCGCTGCCGACCACACCACGGAACCAGCCTACCACACCAAGATCTGCCAAGAGGGCCCAGAATGGTCCACAGACACCAGACACCCCTACCCCCACCAAGAAGAGAAGGCAGAATGGTCCACAGACACCAGACACCCCTACCTCCACCAAGAAGAGAACAGCTTGACAGATGTAGTGGAAACAAGACACTAGCCAACTGCCATAAATGTGACAAAAGGGTGTGTGGAACATGCACTGGCACATTCATAATCACTATGACATGTTACAAGTGTCTCTCTGCGAAATGTTAGAAACCAACTAGTCTTGGTGAAATGGACTTCCAACACGAAGGGCCCTATCTTGCCTTACCCATTATCATTAAAGGGGAATTGCGCACAAGCTGCTCTTACCGTACAGTATATGAAGACACAAAAAAACATGCAGAGCGTTCCATACCGAATTAGCGTATTTACTGTCCGTGCGGATCAAACGCTAGAACTCTTATTCAATCGTGCAATTTGTTTATGTTTTTTTTTTTTACATCTGTTCTAGATGATATGAAAGGTTAGTCCATGCAGTGTTGTTGCTGCAACTCTTCCTGTTCTAGTTCTATGTGAGCTGATGTTTGACCCGGCCTACCCTTTTCTTAAAGGACTAGCGCCCTATATCTTTTTATTTTTATTTTATTATTTCTTTCAACAGAATGTTGTAATTTTTTTAAATATATATTCCCCTTTAACTTTTCTTTCCTTCCCTATTTTTAAATATGGCTAATTACTTAAGGGGTAAGGCGGCGTACAAGATCGATTGCCAATTAGATGATTGACAATCGACAAAACACGTCGCATTGTGATCCGTTGTGAGCTTGTAAATTGCCTATTTTTGGCCAATGATCCCCCCACTAAATTGTCAGTGCCTTAGTTGGTATTTTGATCCCTTTCACGCCATCACACCATGTACCAGAGAGCTGAACAATGGAAGAATTAGTCACTTGGTGTTAAATGCCAAAATGCCAGATCTGTTAACGGCACAGACAGACACACAATGTTCTGCATCCTTTACCATATTGGGACAAATCCAGTCGAACGTTCAGTGATGGTTATTAAGCTGTTTCTGATTCTGTAAGTAAATAATATCGGGGCTTCAGTGGACCCTATAGATATTAGTGTTTCTCAAAATGGTGCCTGGGACATCTAGGGGTTTTAAGGCTCATTCATAGTCTGGATTTTCGGTGGTGAGGTGACCACTGCTCCACTGGAGCTGAAAAACAGAGAGAAGGGCTCTTCACCGCGGCTCATGACGTCATGTTGTAGTTCGGTGGTCACCTCACCACCGAAGATCCAGACTATGAATGAATGAGCCTTTATAAGGTGTTCCAGGAAAAATTCAGTTCAACCACTTAAAGTCTATATTCCGTTTGAAAATAGTCTTGTCCGTCTATGCCAAATATTAGTTTGGGGGTCCTAGACAAGCTATGAGAACCACTGTGATAGACTACTGTAGAATGTTGGATCGAGGTGATTGTATCAGACAATATTTAGGTTTAATGTTGATTGATGGAACACATTATCAAGAATGTTATGAGGGATACACATGGCTATTATAAAAGAACTACACCAAGCCTCTTGTGGGCTCCCTGAGACTAACCCTGTATGCTGCTATTTTCTCCTCTGTCACTGCAATATCTGTTAATAAATATCTTATTCATGTAAGAATCCTTCAAAACAATTCATGTTTTCTTCGTCTCCGTTGTATTTGTATTGTATTTGTCACTACGTTTCACCTAGGCTGGTAATCCAGCCTGATAGCGTGTCGCGGGTTCGAGTCCCGATTCCGACGACCTCTCTCCCCCTTTCCTGTCAAACTACAAAAACGAAAAGGCAAAAAGCCCCCAAAAATATCTTAAAAAAACAAATACAAATAGGTCTGCGTGCAATAACCACAATACCGCCATACTGCGGTTGTGTATGGCATACCGTGGTATCGATAACCGCAATTATTATTTGTTATTATTAATATTTATTTTATACTCTCCCGAGCCCCGAACTGAGCTCATGCTTCCTTCAATACATGAGGAGTGAGCAGGCAGCTTACTTCGCCACCGTCCTGCTTATATTAATGTAATGATTATTATTATGTATTTTTTAATTTCATTCAAAGCAACTTTTTTTGAGGTGTCGCTCAATACCACAGTCCGTCAACAGTGGCATATTACCACGATAACAAAATACCATACTGCCCCAGCCCTAAAAGTAGACTAGAGGCACCTCTTTAGGTAGTATGACAGCTTTGCGGCCCAGCCCAGAGGTTTATTGTTTATTTGCATACCTTAGCAGTAGCTACTCTTCCTGAGGTCCACTGTCCACACATACATAAATTACATTTTATGACATGAAAACATTTAAATGACAATATAAGAAAACCGTTAACTTAAAATACAACCAGATGTTAAAGAAATTATCAATCTCGAATATATGGTGTAGTAAATCATAGCATAAATATAAGTTATCATCTTAATGATGCCTCAATTTCAGGTTTACACATACAGAAACATTAACATTATGTGTTTGCCTATTCAAAAATCAGATTCCATGAGATGTCTATCTTTCTCTAACCGTGTACCCCTCTCTCTATCTCAGGTATGATTCAATGGAAAGTGTTGGGGATCAGCCCAAGCAGTTCGGCAGGTCCTGGAATGATCCCAACTCCCATCCAGCAGGCAGGAGCCCTCCCTATACCCCCAGTGGTCCAGCAAGGTAAACCTCTCTCTGTCTCTCCCTCTCCTCCCTATACCCCCAGTGGTCCAGCAAGGTAAACCTCTCTCTGTCTCTCCCTCTCTTTTCCTCTCGGCTCATAACATTATCAAAATATTTCAGCATATATTATAATGAAAACACATTTTCATTATACAAAATGCAAAGAAATTATTTTTCCACTGCTTCTTTCTTGGTGTGAACTTTACAGGGTTAAACACCCATATGCAGTGAACTAGTTAGACTAGTTACATCCTCCCAAACTCTAACCATCTGTTTGGTTTACCCCATTATTCCAAATAACTTGGGTATTTTTGTACATGTAAACATCAGATAATAATGATCATGTTACCCATCATACCCAGGTCAAGGTGGACAACAGGCCCAGATCATCAATGGCCAGGAAATATCCACATCAATAACTGGTGCCACCACCGTGGTGAGCCCTACTTCCACAGGCAACCTGACATTTGCACAGTGGATACAGCTCACACAGGTTGGATCATCAGTCCTCTCACACCGTCTCATTGTTACTAAGCAACATAACTCAATCATTTAACGAAACTACCTCTAAAAATGTGCAATATGCCAACAATACAAATGAACAGCCAAGTAATCTGTTATACTGGAGGAGATGTACAGACGAAGAGATTCGGAGCTGACCTATCCTCTTTCGACTCGCCTCTTTCCTCCTCTCCTCTCCCCTCTCTGGTTTATCTCCTCACTGACCCAGAAGTCACTAAGACTGGCGCGTGTGGGCCCCCAGCAGCGTGCGGGCCCCCAGCAGCATCTGACAGTGAAGATCCAGGATCAGGGTCAGACCACTGGCCAGCTGCAGCTCATCCCCCAGGGGGTGACTGTGATCCCCTGCACTGGACAGCGGCTTATGCAAGCCCAGTTGCCCAACTGCCAAGTCCAGCGTTTCCTGTTCACTCCTGTTGCTCCCACTGCCACGCCCACCGCAAACACAGGTATACCCATATACACGCTGTAGGTGTGTCAATGCAGCCTAAACCATTCAAAATACAAAAGATAAATACAAGGTCTTAAGCCCAAACCACACCAATGGGTGGACTTGGGTCGATGTCGGTCGACGTGCAGCAGGACATATCACACCGCTGGGACGAACGCTAAAACGGTCTCGTCCGTCTTGACCCTTTGGTGTGGTTTGGGCTTTACAGTTCATTGTCCATGACATGGTGTGGTTTGGGCTTTACAGTTCATTGTCCATGACATGGTGTGGTTTGGGCTTTACAGTTCATTGTCCATGACATGGACATAGTTTGTTATTAGCCGTGGCATTGGCCAAATATTTCTGTGTACCTTTCTACATCATGTGGCATTAACTGTGACTGGGCTAAGCAGATAGCAATGGCCGTCACCCTTATTCACATACAAATTATCTCTCTCCATTAGTTTCTACGGCTGCCGGACAGCCCCCCTCCGCCACCCGCACTAAGACCCCCGCCCAGCAGGCTGCTGCCCCAGTCCAGGTGGGGGCCACCCCGCTGGCCTCCACCGGCACCCCTCCCTCTGCCACCCCCCAGGGCCAGTTGCCTCCTCAAAATCAGCCCCACATGCCCATCCAGTCTCCTACGCCGCTGCAGGTGAAGACGCAGAGAGGGAGGACCCAGCTGCAGATCCAGCAAAGCCCACACCTCATCAGTGTCCCAGGGGCCAGGGCTCCAACAACAGGTACAGTTGGGGCAGGAGTGTTACCGTGTTTATATTCAGAAGTAGTGCTTAGCCAGTTAAATCCTCTAGACTTGTGAACTTGAGGACCCCTTTTTTGCATCTTTCTTTGCTGAAAATGTTGATAAAGTTGCATACCTTGTTCTTTGGTGTAGGTGCTGGCACAACAGACTGCTGGATGAGGCTCTCTCCCCCAGCAGATCAAACTGCAACTTCTCAGTTAAATTAACACAGAATTTCATTATGTATGGCTTTTAGTTTGATTACCTAATTAAAACTAAGATTGATTAATCAAATATCATATACATATTTAACAAATCACACCTGTGTGAGGTGAGAAGCGCTCTTATCATCATGTAAAATAGACAATGGAAATTTAATGTTTTTGTAGGACAGTTTGTGGACAGACATCAAAAGCTGGATATAGGAGGGGCTAGCTGAAACTAGCCTGGTTAACCACTCCCCCTTGAAAACATTACATTTTCAAATGTTTTCAAGGGGGAGTGGTTAACCACAGCTCTCAAAGTCACTCTTTTAGTACGTCAACATGTACACAAAGTTGATTCAGATCATGTAGATTATTGCCAGAGCATCACCAAATCCAGTGCTGTTGTGATGGAAGACTATGCAGCTATTTCATTGTTCTATACAACATTACTGTGTGTTGCATTGAATTAGTTTTTGAGGGAAGCGTAAAGACACCTTGTGATGAATGTCTGGTGTTGTAGGTGTGTTCATCAGAGCTGAGATAGATTGGTGTATGCTCCTTTTGGACAGCACAGAGCAATACGTGCTGCTCCCATTGTAGTTTTAGCAAATCCTTTTTGGCAGCACTAGACAAAACTGGTATATATGGATGTACTCAAAATGGCATTAAAAGTATTTAAAAAGTCTTAAATCTGACTTGCCTAAACCTGCACAGACCCTGAAAAAGACAGATCAAGGTATTCAGGGTACATTAAATGTACATTCAGAAAAAATGTAGAACGTTTTCTTTGTCCTCTGTTCTGATCTAGCCTTGTTAACGCATTGTCTTTTCCTCATTCACAGGGCGTGGTGAAATGGCTCCTCCAGTGAGGCGCAGCATCTTTCTATCAATCCTTCTAGGAGAACACACCATTTACAAATTGGTCCTCCCAGATGGGATGCCAGAGTCTGTCAGTGAACTTGCACATCATATAAAGACTGAGTATAGTCTACAAGGTGACATCACGCTTCAATTAATGGATCCTAAGATTGAGGAAAGATTCACTGACTTGCTCTCGATATCAGATGTCCAGGACAGAAGTTCCATTAAGGTCCTCTGTAATTCAGCAGCTCCTCCAGTGAGGCTCAGAATGGTTCGATCTGCAGACCGGAGTTTCAGATGGAACCTCCCAGAGCGGCCAGAATCTGTCGGTAAACTTGCAGAGGAAATAATGGAACGTTATGAAATAGAAGGACACATCAGGCTTCGAATTAAGCATCACAATGAGAAAGAATTCACCAACTTGCTCTCGATATCAGATGTCCAGGACCTTAGTACCATCAGGGTCATCTATAGTACACGTGCACCTTTTCAGCCAGGTGGCTCCGTGGACCCTCTGTTCCTGCCACCTCCGCATTCCGTTTGTCTGGTGTTACAGGCATATTGTCTGCCCACGTCTGCCCATATTGTCGGCCCTGGTGCAATGGATGGCCCGCTGTCTTCCAAGTGCCCCAGTTCTCTTATGCGGCTCGGTTAGAGCTGAACATGGCCAATGCTGCTTTCAAACAAAACGGAACTTTGTTGATTCCTAGTTCTCGACTTCAAAGTGAAATTCTTGCTGAATTAGTTAAAAAGATCATCCAGCACAAAGTGCACCTCGTTGATAATGAGATTGAGGATGTAGCAAAGGCTCTTGTTTCAACACATCCATGTTTGAAAGAGAGTGCTTCAGCCACTGGATATGGAATATGGGAGACACGTTTGAAGAATAAACTCCTTAACTACCGAAATAAGCTCAGGCAGCTTGGATGCCCAGAACTTAAAGTGAATGCCCAAAAACGCAAACCTGATGGCAAAAAATGCAGTCCTTTTTTTGGTGTGAAGAGGCCCAAAAAAGCTGAAGTGTCTTTTTGTCCCGACTATCGACCTGGAGAAACGGCACAGACCCTAGAGAAGATCAGAGTGGACCTCCTCTCAGAAGTAAAGAAAAGAAACAATGATGAAAACATGATGATGATGATGGACAAGACCTTTGCGCACAGAAGGCAAGAGGTAGTTCGAGAGGCACCCACGATAGACGATTTCCAAATGAGGTGGCCGGCTCTCTTCCATGTTCATGAGGTAGGTGAATGGATGTGTGATGAACATCCTCTACATTTATTGGAATATGTAGTGTACAGTGAATAATTACAGACTGCACTATACGCGGAAGGCCAGCGACCTTTGTTTGCGCTCTTGCAAACAGTGGCATTTCTTTGCAAGAAGCTATAGATAAACACACATGCATTTAAAACTAAAGTCTTGAAATGACAAAACATGTCAGTGACATAAGCCTTGTGTATCTTTGTTTATTTATTTGTAGTTGAATGCAGAGTTCAAAAGAATCACAACAATCGACTTGCAGTCAAAGTTCTTCTCAGAGCTGGACGCTCAGAGCTGGACACTTGCAAACCTGATGACAGTGTATGGCAAGAAAGGTGGAGCTCAAGGGAGAATGATCAACAGCATCATGGTGCCTATGAGCAAGGTATGGATAGCCTATTATTATAATATATATTATCAGGGACAAAATAATACATCACTTTGATTTGACTTCGGTATCCAATGTTCCCCCTAACGTGCACGCATGCGCACAGCTCAGGAACGTCCCGCACATACAGTTGGGGGCCACCGATATTGTCTCAAATCCTTTAGATGCTCTTTTTGTTGTACACAATTGTGTAGCGCACAGTCATGATTTAACAACACAGAGATAGATTTGTGTATTGAATTTCGTTGGGCTGCCAGGTGGTTTGGTTCTGTTGCGTTACTTTGTCTTTGTCTAACTACCCCGGCCGCTTTGCATCATCATTATACACACACACACACACACACACACACACACACACACACACACACACACACACAGTCACACACCTCGTCCTCCCCCTCCTCTGCATGCACACAGACTCACAGAGTTAACAGAAGGAGCCGATGCAACTGCAAAAATCACTCACACGTTCAACAAAGGTTTTTTATCGCGACGAGTGGACAATTATGAAAATGTGGGCCCTACGTACCTCAACATGTACATATTGAGGTTCCAAACGCTTTAGCTCCAAGATGAGTTTACGTTCCGTGATATCACTGTACTACAGGTCGAAATGGGGTCTAGCTGGGTCGAGCCCGTCCAAAAAAAGTGGATTAAAGCCTTTTCATAGTATTGATTCCAAAAGGTAAACATATCAGAACCCGAGATACAGATAAACTTAAGGCCGGCACATAAGAATCTAAGTCTGGGCCAGCACCATGTGTTCCCAATGCAATCTTACGGAAGCATTACTGTGCATGCTTTTTATTTAAAGCCTGATTTAAGCAGTTGTTTTACCTCCCAGATTAAAGATGCGCGCATGCATGCACACACACACACACACACACACACACACACACACACACACACACACACGCAATGTTATCAGTTTCACCCTATATAATTATTATACTTGGATACTGTATCAAAAATGTATTTTCCTCGGGACGCTGTGGGTGCTGGCGGCGTGTTTCCTCCTCCGCGTCATCAGTGCCCATACCCGAAGGTGGGGTTGGCGAAAGGGCCTTTCTGTGTGGAGTTTGCATGTTCTCCCCGTGTCCCCTAGGATAGGTACCCTCACAAAAAACATGCAGTAATCCTGGTCACTAAACTGCCTCCCCCTGGCCAGCCGGGGCGCCTGATGGAGGGATAAGGAACTGGTTGGAATAACGTGTTCCTTCCACGCGCTACATCCAACCAGGGAAACTCCCCCCTGTCAGGTGTAAAGGAACAACTTGGACACTCAGGCATGAAGGAAGCATGAGTTCAAGTCCGTTGCTCTCCCCTTGTCCCCCATATATGGGGACTAGGTTGGTGGAGGGTGTGTAGAGCCCAGGATCACATTAGATGATTGACACAGGGGTGAAAAATGGGTTACAAAATCGTGGGATAAAAAATATATTTAAAAAAAAAAGAACATTTTATTTTCCATACTCTAAAAGAATCAGTTTGAACTGTTTTTTAAATTGTAATATATTTTTTACAATTTCATCAATGGCATCACTAACAAATATGCACGTGTGTGTGTGTGTGTGTGTGTGTGTGTGTGTGTGTGTGTGTGTGTGTGTGTGTGTGTGTGTGTGTGTGTGTGTGTGTGTGTGTGTGTGTGTGTGTGTGTGTGTGTGTGTGTGTGTGTGTACTCAGACTGGCAACATTGATGTCAGAAGAGAATGTGTGCTCAGAGCTCTGTGTGCCTACATGAAAGAAGATCCAGACAAGTTGGTGAGGGAGTACATGGTATGTTAATGCACGTTTATTCATTATTAGTACACGGTATGTTAACGCACCTTTATTCCTCCAGGTTCCCAATCACATGAACTTACATTTGAAACATACCTACTCGCCTGCAGCAGTCTGTGTAAGGAGTTAGCATCTCGTTACCTCTGTGTACACTCCTGACAGTATAAAGATGTGTTTGACATGTGTGTAAGGGGTTCTGGGGGAAGCTCTGGAGGGAGACACTAGTCTCTCTCTGGTGTGATGGAAATTAAGATGATTCCTGAGTCGGCATTGCCGTCCTGCTTCTTCCTGATCTACATCAAAACATCAAGAATTCTATAACAAAATACTCACAATGTGCGTCGCATCGTGAACTTGTGGATCTTTATTTATAGGTAAGTTGACCCTAACCGGCTTAGTTGTTGAAGTAGCTGCTCACCATGGCTCAGTGAAAACAACTTCATATCATGATAGCTGTTTTACAGCAATACTGTAAAAATGGCACATGCTATAAGAAATATGTACCGTATGTATTGCACATCAATGAAAAGTCTGTCTTTGTGTGTTGACGCAGGACGTGGATGTTGAAAGCAGTCGAGCGGCCATGGCAGACACGGCGTGTGGAATCTTTGTCATTCGAAACAAAGGTGCAGCGACGCCATACGACGCACCTGTGGATGTTGGCATCATTCTGGACGGGGTGAGAGTGTTGAACGGGTTGGGAAGTGTGCCTTTTGCGGTGACAATGTTGCTTGCTCTTCTGTATGCTCTGAACCGGAGCTACCCTCCAGAGCTCAAGTACACCTTCGAAGCTCTGCAAGAGGTCATCATGGAACTCCATAGAGGCAGACTGTCCTTCAGAGTACAAAGTCTCAAAACATTGCTTTATACCATTAGGCACAATAACACATGCTGTGCAGCCACCCTCTAGACTAGAGCCCACATTCAGAGACAGAGAGCAAGAGAGAGACATCTCTGCCAAATCTGTGACAGTGGTGCTGCATAATCTGACTGATTATTAATTACAAGCTACCCTACTTGTTTGCCACTGAAAAAGCAACATTACCAAACTCCTGAGGAAATGTACAATTTACAATTTAGGCATTTAGCAGACGCTCTTAATCCAGAGTGACTTACATTTAAGCAAGAACAAAAGCATGGGAATACATCACATAAAAGCATTTATCATGAAACATGCGTAAGCTAAGAAAGTAACAGTGGAATATCTATATAATGAAACTATACATACACTATACATATAAACTATACATATTTACTACTATGCTATACATATGTACTATGGCGTGCTATGACTATATACAATACAATACAATTATAGTGCTGTCTACATAACATGCTATAAGTCTGTGTCAAATGCTATCTAAGCCAACAGAAATGCTATCTAAGGGGTTAGGGTAAGTGCTATGGGCCATGATGGAGTCTGAAAAGGTGGGTTTTCAGGCTACGGCGGAAGATTGGGAGTGATGCTGCAGTTCTGACTGCAATGGGAAGTGCATTCCACAGTTTTGGAGCCAGAAGGGAGAAGAGTTTGGGACGTGTGGAGCGTTGTCCCGGCGTTTTAGTGAGGGGACTTCCAGTTTCCCTGCGTTGGCTGATCTGAGTGCATGTAAGAGTGAATGTATAATTGTAAATTGTAGGAAAAGGACTTGAGCCCAACACTTGTCCTAGTGATGGCTTCATTGAACTAGCTATAATGCTCAAAGAGTCACTCAACGACTAGCCTCGATACCCAGGCTTTCATTTCGTCTGCGCGAAAGATGAAAGCCTGGAAAAAGCCGTGGGCTGAACCAGTCTAAAAGTGGGAGTCAACCCTTCCGGGTGGGCGTCGCTCTAAATGATGTGACGTGGCGCTGCACTAGGGGGGAGAGGAGGGGCCGGGGGTGACGGACAGATCGATGAGATCCAATCAGGGTGCGCGCATTTCTGAGGCGCGACCCGCCCCTCTAGACCAGAAATGTCTCTGTTTACGTCAGGCTACTCAACGACTCCTTTGATTTATATCCTAAAAATGAAAGTGTTTGAGACTTGTCCACTGCTGGTACAAACAAGCCACAGTATAATGAGAATCCATGTTGATCTCACATGTGATGTCATCTACATCAGAAGTGTGGCCCAATCTCTGGCCTCTATTGAGGTCTTGTATAAAAGTTCTAAATAGTAAAAAGAAAAAAACAAAACACACACATTTGTTGGGAGTTTCTTCCTTGGCGTACATGCACAGGAGAGTTTGCATTTAATCAATTAGGCCACTGGTTCTCAATGTCGGGTTCAGGAACTACTACCAAATGCACACTTAGCTGAGAGTTAAAATAACACTGAGGATTTTACAGTGCAGACTGGGGTCCCAGAGATAAGACAACATGTTTGATAATGTATATCAAACTGGTGGTCCTTGAAATTAAAAAGGTTGAGAACCAGTGCATTATTCCCTGTGTCCAATATAAAATCTACAGTGTTAATGTACAGTAACTCGATCTAGAGAGTCGGGGTCCATTTGGTTCCATCCTTTAACTGTCAGAGTTACAGACTCTTAACTTTACAAGGACCTTTCCAGACTGCTCTCCCCTGTTAAAAAAAGTATGGACATGCTTTGTTTTTAACTTGTGCGTTTCTGTGAGTTCGCCAGCACATGGAAACTACTGATTGCTGTTGGTAAGAACTAAGAAACCTTATCTCCATATTTTGTTCACGAAGAAATATCAAAAGTAGCAGATCTGAATGCTCGAAACACGGCGCAACCCATTTTGAGATTGTAGCTTTGCTACTTTTGAATTTGAAAACTGAAAAGTAACACTTTTGGATGTGTGGTTTCCATCTGACACAGTATGATGATTTTGTTCATCAGAAACTGTTGCACTGTTACAGTGCTATAGGTTCAAGCTCAATGAGAGAAAAGAGAAAATGAAGGTGCTGGTGTACTTTTGCACACATACTTGTCACATGGGAGTGCCAGCTCATCACAATCCATGTGCACTCCTAGATATTTATAAGAGGTGACCTCCGAGACGTTCCAAGGCCAGTGAGTCGATGTATTTCCTCCAACTGCGCCTTGGTCTGCCCCGGGGTCTCCTCCCAGTGGGACATGCGTCGAGGACCTCCCTAGGGAGACGCCCGAGAGGCATCCTAACCAGATGCCCGTGCAGCCCGAACCACCTCAGCTGACTCCTTTCCAGGCGAAGGAGCAGCGGTTCTACTCCGAGTCTCTCTCGTGTGACTGAACTTCTTACCCTATCTCTAAGGGAGATTTGTTAGATTTTTGTTTGATTTGTTTGTTTGATTTCATGACCATGTATAGGCTACTGTTTTTGTTTATCTGTTTCAATTGAGAAACTATTTTTCATTGTTGTATTTGCTGCCAATGTAAAATATTGTATTGTTATACTATTTGAAAAATACAATTTTATTGCAACATTTGTCTATTGTCATGTCTCCACAGTCACCAGCTAAACAGGATGTGTCTGTACAGCTTTGACCTCATAGATATAGAAACGTAGACTCCTCGTTGGCCGCTGCAGTTCATGGAGCAACCTGTATCCGTTGCAGTCTTTCGTCTTATGGCAAATATTTAAATTTACAATTTAGGCATTTAGCAGACGCTCTTGATCCAGAGCATTTAGCAGACGCTCTTGATCCAGAGCATTTAGCAGACGCTCTTGATCCAGAGCATTTAGCAGACGCTCTTGATCCAGAGCATTTAGCAGACACTCTTGATCCAGAGCATTTAGCAGACACTCTTGATCCAGAGCGACTTACATTCTGTTCTTCTTCTGCTTCTGTTCTTAGCAAGAACAGAAGCATGGCAATACATCACATAGGCCTACATAAAAAGTAGTTATCATGGAACATGCGTAAGCTAAGAAATTAGAACGTAACAGTGGAATATCTATATAATTAAACTATACATAATACTATACATGTATACTATAAAGTGCTACGACTACATAAAATTCAATTCTAGTGCTGTCTATGTAACATGCTATAAGTCTGTATAAAATGCTATTTAGTCTACATAAAGTGCTATCTAAGGGGCTAGGGCAAGTGTTATGAGCTACCATACTTTCTGTTAATAAGTTATGTGCAGGTGATCAGTGGTTCTCAACCTGTGGGTCTACAGATGACAGTTAAGTGACAATGTAAGGGAAATAATTGCATTGTGACACTTTTCTGAGGTTGTAGATTGGCTATTTGGCTATTGTTGAATGTTTGGTGTGTTTTAGCTATAGTACAATACTTATTTTTTTATTATTGGTATTGTTATTCTAGTAATTTCTTTAAGTTATTTGTCATATCTGACCTGTGCAATATTTGTTTGAGAAGCCTAAAAAACCTTTTATGGGGTGGCAGTGTGGCCCAGGTAGAGCGACTGCTTTGGAACCGGAAGGTTCCCAGTTCGATCCCAGAGTTACTGTCCAAGTCCTTGAGCAAGACACTCACTGAACCCCTAATTGCTCCCGATGAGCAGGTTGGTGCCTTGCATGGTTTCCTCCGCCATCAGCATATGAATGTGTGTGTGAAGCAGGGGATAAACATACTGTTAAATAGAAAGTCTGCGCATAGCATTGACATTTATTACATTCTTCTTTTCACCATTTGTACTAATGGTGAACTTGCTCAATGAGGCCTTTCCCAAGTACACAGAAACATAATGAGCTCCTACGCTAAAAGCACAACAGCCATTTTCAACTTTATCTTATAATAAAGTTTAATGCAGGAAAGGTCCCTTCACATAAATTGACACTACAGTACATTGTGGGTTATTTATTCTAAAGCAGAATCATTTGGCGGTTGTATGAAAACGTGGAACTAACCCAATTGTTCCAGTATTATATCATGTGTCATACCAATATATTTCATGGCTTAATGACATTCCTTAACAATATTTACATTGTGGTATAATAATAATCTGTAGTAAAGGCTGTTTATCCAATAAGTGCAATGGTTCTGCAATTCAGGCAGAGGGCAGTGTGTGTACAGAGTTTACACAAAGTACTACACAAGTTCATTCATCAACACCTGTCTGCAACGAAACCCAGATCCGCTGGCCTAACCATCAACAACAAAGAGCTGTGGCAACACACCAACCAAAAACCTGCTGAGGAAGAGTTCCTCAAAAGGCGTTGGAGATGGATAGGCCATATACTCTCCGTAAACCAGCCTCAAACACCACAAGGCAGTCCCCCAAGGGAAAAGAAAGAGAGGTCGGCCACGAAACACCTGGTGCAGAGACCTGGAGGCAGATGCAAAGAATATGGGCCAAACTTGGGGACAGCTGGAAGTGTTGGCTCAGGATCGAGATGCCTGGAGAACTCTTGTCGACTTCCTAAGCCCCAGAAGGGGTATAGTAAGTTAATTTCATAATTATACCTTATGCCAAAACACTGATCAAGCATTATCTCCTGTCACAGATCAGTGTATGGAGTCTGGACCATTACAATTCAGGCAATGCTTCATTCAGTCCACATGGAATCATCACATACTGTAATACACAGCTGGTCTTTGAGTCAGTTCTCTTTTGTAGCTGTGTCCATAAAAAGTGTTTTTTGAGTTGCCACTTCTGCCTTTAGTCAGGGAATTAAACAAATAAATCTTAGAATAAATTCCTTACCAATTCGTGTCCAATGTGTTTGCAAAGGTGTCGATCTAGTAACAGATCTCACAAAGACTGAAATTCAGTGTCCCTGCCTAGGGGAATCTGTGACAGCTGCTGAAAGATGGGGTACTCTTAAAGGTATATTCAGTCAGTTCACTTAATTCAAATATCACTTCTTTTTTTGTTTTGTTGTGATAATCCTCCCTACTATAGAGTGTGCTGACCATATAAGGAGTAACTCCCTATCCCCAGTTAACCCCTGGGTTTTCCAAATCACCCAAATCACTTAACTTTTTGCAACAGGCAAACATTTCAATTTGTAATTCTGAATGTAGCATGTGATGGATCAAACTTGAGGTTTTTCATGATTCTGAATCAATAATCATTTGATGCAAGCATTTGTTTTGCACGAAAAACACTCCTTGGTCTAAAAATGTCCATAGCGGAAAAGCCACGGAAAGCTATTTTGATTAAAGACTTTGAATCATTACCACAACGTTGAGAAGTCCATGTTTAGCATTGCTTCAGCTGAGCTAATGATGCAGATGACCAGACGTTGAGCTCAGCAGCGGTTGCTATGTTCGAACTTTGAACACAGGCATTAATAAAGGCTTGTTGTGAGCTCTGTGGACACGATATCCACCAAACGCTCTCTGTGGACACAGCCCCTTACAGTGGTTACAAAACAAAATAGTAAACAAGCTCTTGACTGAGATTCAGTTTGTTCATTGTTTGTGTCTTTTTTAAATTCACCTTTCCCTGTTATGTGTCTCACACAAATATAATCTGTACGGAGCTGACATACTGCTCAGCTCACCTCACTGCTCTGAACCAAGAGAGCAGAGTTCTGGACCAGAGATGAGTTCTGAGTCTGACAGGAGGGTCCAGCAGGATACTGCCTCTACTGGGACGAGATGGAACTCTGAGCTGGGTCGGACAAGGAGCTTTGGGACAAGAGAGGCTGATTATATCCGTGACCGGGGAGAGCAAATACTGGGAGAGTTGGAGCCAACGTGTAGGGTGAAGATGGGATGCTTATTAGACCTCCACTGCAGGGGTAACGTTGATGGTATCTGTGGAAGAAAGACTTGTTGAATGTTTGAGTGGTCTGCATAGTTTGTTTGATTGAAGTATTTATTAACAGTATGTAGAATAGGTCAACCACAACTCGATACAAAAACTGTTAACTGTGGACGACACCATAAAGCATTACACTTGGTTTCACTTGTTCTCATTTGAGCAGAGTGCAACTATCGATTATCTTCTCAGCGATTATTGTAGGCCTTTTAGTTAGGCTACTTTTTGGATTATTAAACTGATCGAGAATAGTCTGTTTTTATTTATTTAACTAACACGAAAAATTCTAATAGATCAACTAAATAAATGATTCCGATTAACCACTTCCAAGTTTATAACTTGTCATGTGGCACAAACATAGCCAATCTATGAGCTTACAACTATCATGCTATTTTGGGTCTTTTTTAAATCAAAGTATTATTTAATCAAACTTGCTAATTGATTAAATTGATTACTTTGATTAACTGTTGCACCCCTAGATGTGTTCAAGTGAGGTGAGATCTCACCTGCAGATAGTTTTGCAGATGTCACCCAGCTCCAGGTCATGGTCATCCCACAGGGATGTGTTGTTGTTGTTGTTGTTGTTCCTGCCTTTATTACTGCAGCGGGACGCGCTCTGCTGCTGCTGTTGCTCCACCCTCTCCTCCCTCTGCTGAAAACCGGCCTCCCTGGTGCCAGAAAACACCATTAGAAAATATGCATCACGGTATCGGTTCACATATTGAACAAAACATTGAACAAAACTAACTTTTTCTCAGTGGGATTAGCTGGACATGTTAAATGAACACTGAGGATCATGTTACAGTGTAGATTGGAGTACCAGTCATGTGGTCAGATTACTTTTTGACCACATGACCAAATCCTAATGCATATCAAACTGCGGCTCCTTGAGATGAAAAAGGCTGCTCTAACCCTAAAGGTCAATTTATGCATCACACAACCTAAGGTTTAGATAGCATGTTATTTAGAATGATTCTAGGTTAATTGTTTACTTGGTATCCTCTAGTTTCTATAGTTTCAATGTACAGATTATTCGTATTGATAGTACAGGTGTATAGTTTGGACTGCAGGCTAGGTTCTAGGTAGTTTACTAAGGCGCTACACTAGCCTGGCTCCAGCCCTGCATCGCTAGCCACATCCATTAAATGTTCTGTGAAACGAAATGAAAATTCAGACTGTGTTAGACTAACACTAGGTCTATACACTATCTCTCTGCAAGATCTGCATTTGATGTATGTTTAGTTGCTTACGTTTCTTATTGTAAGTCGCTCTGGATAATAAGCGTCTGCTAAATGCCTAAATTGTAAACTGAATTATGGTCTTGTGCATCTCAAGCTGATCTTCAAGCTCCCAAAATGTCACGATGCAAAGCGAGCTTGTGAACTGGAGGTTACTTACTCCAAACCAATTAGCATAGGAGGCATTAAGTATGTTTCACCAGTTTCAATTGAAACGGGCCTCCACCCTCAGGGGGGCCTCAACAAAATAATGATGTCATAGGTATGTGGGGGCCTCATATTTGGTCTTGAAACGGGCCTCCAGATTCCTAAGGCCGCCCCTGAGAACACGCAAACACACCAAGCTGGCCATAGGGGGCGCTAGCTCCCCTCAAAGAGCCAGAATGCAAAATGCTTGTCATTCAGCCTCACTTTGAGTTGCTCAGTGGACTGTCTCTCACACAGTGATATGGAGAAAAATATCACACCGCGTGACGTGAGCGGCACTGTTATCACCATACATCACATTCCGTGCTCAGCCAGTCAGCTTGAGCACATTCCGCGCATGCGCGAACAAACGCGCACGCGCATGTGCGAACGCGCATGAGCGAACACACACACACACACACACACAGCCTCAAAATACAACACAGCTCAGTGTTAGGGAACGCTGTAGCAATTTACAATTTAGGCATTTAGCAGACGCTCTTAATCCAGAGTGACTTACATTAAGCAAGAACAAAAAAGCATGGGGATACATCACATAAAAAGCATTTATCATGACATGACAACATGCGTAAGCTAAGAACGTAACAGTGGAATATCTATATAATGAAACTATATTATAAACTATACATATATACTATACTATGCTATACGTGTGGAAGACCCATATATCCATAGACCCATAGATCCATATACCCCAAGGTAGCCGCAATGAAGTAATAAATATAGCAATAGAGTTCAAAGGTTGCACTAATTGGCGTCGTTAAGGCGTGCATGGCAACAGTTTGTGTCTCGTGTGATTTCACACCAGAAGATATAAGATGATGCACCGTGTTGAAAATGACTGTAGACGTCGAGAGAGAGAAGAGAAAGACAGACAGACAGGCAGGCAGGCAGACAGACAGACAGACAGACAGACAGAGTGATGTTGTCTTGGACCGTCTCCAAGCAGGAGGACCAAAGCGAGTCCAACATGCTGCTGTAGCAGTGAGGAACAAACTGTATTCCTTTGGAGGATACGGTGATGGAATGACCTGCAACAACATGGAACAGATGGAGGTCCATGTCTTCAACACAGTGTCTTTATGCTGGAAGAAGTTACCTCCAGTGGAACCAGGAAGAGGAGACGGTCACCTTGAGGTTCCATCCATTCGCTACATCCACACAGCTGTGTTGGTTGAAGATACAGTCTACATCTGGGGAGGGCAGCCTTACTGCAATGTGCTTTATGCATTTGATGTTGACTCCCACAGATGGTTCCAACCCAGGGTTTCTGGGACTGTTCCAGAGGAGAGGTGCTACCACTCAGCCTGTGTGTTGGAGAAGGTCATGTTTATCCATGGAGGAGACACCAAGCTGACTGGATGGACTAATGACATGTACAAGTTGGACACCAGCACAATGGTCTGGACTTTAATTAACACCAGAGGAACTCCACCTCCTGATTCATTAGCTCACTCTGCCACCATCATTGGTACCAAGATGTTTGTATTCGGGGGCTGGAGGTCCCAGGGGGCTACAACACCATCAGAGTGTTTGACACAGAGACCAACGTCTGGCTGGACACACCTTCTGCACAACTTCTACCAGAAGGACGCTGGTGTCATTCAGCATTTACCTACAATGGAGAGCTGTACATATTTGGAGGCTGGAACGGTAACCAGACCTTCAATGATGTGTGGAAATTCAGTCCAGAGACCTTATCCTGGAAGAAGGTTGAGCCCAAGGGGAAAGGACCATGTCCAATGAATAGTATGTGCTGTTGCATTGTGGGAGATCATATCATCCTCTTTGGAGGAATAAAAGGAGATCACACTATCTCTGATGAGCTGTTCATCTTAGACTTGAGTCCTTGTCTTAAGACGTTATGTAAGCTAGAAGGTATTCAGTACGCTCTGGACCAATCAGAACTCCCACACGATATCATGTGGGAACTGGCAGCCATGGCAACCAACGACAACAGACGACAACAACAATAACAACCGAGACCACATTCCAGACGAAGGAACAGCAGAAAGATCAAGAAATGATAGATCAACATCTCATCCCACCTGATGGTGAGCCACCTCTCAGCATCACTTACTGAGATTCAAACCTCAGGAGACTCCTTCTCTCCAGACAGGCTCTCCAACCATTCAGCTAGGCATCAAACAATGACAATTGCTCCGTCCAACACAATGCGGTGGAAACACAAACCTGTGTCTGTATGTTCCAAACTGAACACGGTGGAACTCTCTTTATTGTATATTTATTTTTATGATCTTTTTTTATTTAAAGGACCAAGCAGTCCTGAAAGGACTTGGTCCTTTATTGTTATTGTTAGGTTTTTTTCCATCTCCTTTTGCCAAAAAAATTATAATCGCGAAACTCGGCCTACAGAAAAAACAAAAACCTTAAAGACTATCTTGTACACAGCAAGCTAAAAGGAATCAACACACCAGCACGCCAGAGACCAGAATACTTCCAACCAATAGTTAAAAATAGAACTACAAAATGCATGTTGTAGATTAAACAACAGATAACAGCCAGCACCAGCAACTGTGTTTATTTAATCACAAAAATGTGGCTTACAATATGTCGGAGAAACGAGTAAAACAATAGCTACAAGGCTGAGACAACACAAATACAATATTAACAATGCAAAAAAGAGAACTAAAAGGATTGTTCAACATTACATGGCATTGAAGCTCTAAAAGTATCTGGACTTCAACACAATCCCAACTGGACAGTAGGACAAAGACGTTTTAATGAAAAACAGTGGATCAATAACCTCAACACGGATTTTCCTGGAGGTTTAAACATGCCAAAATATTAGACAAGTTGTTTTGATTTTGTACCAAAACTCCACAGCCATATACATGCTAAACACAGCCAACAATCAATGGAAATCAGACTTTGAATATAGGGGACAAATTAGCATATTCCACACCAAGCCAACCTGGGACACTTGCTCTCTCCCAAAATGTTAATGTTAAGTTAGTAAAGTTACACCTATTCTATGTAAATAACATGGTAAAATGTGCAGCATTGGGAGGTAAAGGGGAGACACTTTAATTGTGAAGGGACGACAGGATGAGGAAAGGTGTTGTTGCTAATTGTCGAGAGTAATGGCTGCGTGTGATATTGAACAGTCAAACTATTCGTATCAATATACGGCTGTATCAACAAAATAATGATGTCATAGGTATATGGGGGCCTCATATTTGGTCTTGAAACGGGCCTCCAGATTCCTAAGGCCGCCCCTGCCAATTAGAGTAGAGAGTACGCAGCATTTTATGAAGCGTCAGCAACCATAATTTTTTGTAGTTTTCACGTCACTTTCACCGTGCATCACTTTCACCGTGCACATCTCTCTGTTCTTCCAAATGGCGTGACTGTCACTGACCTCTCCTGATGTCTCTTTTTTCCACGGTTGAGACAGTCCACCACGCAGCATGTGATGAAGGCCATGGCCATGAGCAGGATGATGGCAGAGCTCACAATGGATGCCACCACAGCCACATGGAAACCATAGTTATCATGACTGGATAGTGCTGGAGAGAGTGTGAGAGACGGGTAAAGAGAGAGAGAGAGAGACAAGCAAGAGAAGAGAGACAGAAAGACAGCGACAAAGAGACATTCGGAGAGAGCGACAAAGAGAGAGTGCAAGAGATTAAGACAGATTAAAACTGTTTTGGGTACTGAAATATAATAAGACGACACTCACTTAAAAACAAATCAGACCAGTCTGAAGCGAGTGGTGCAACAGCACCCCCTATTGGTACTCTAAACAGTAACATATAGTCCCATAGGGACAAAGCTGTTCTTTGGAGTGGTTGCACCCACTCAAAAAGACAATAGCTTCTAAATTAGATCTCTCTTCAATCATTAGCATTATTATTTGCCTTTAATGACATCTTTTGTCAAACGGTAAATGGGTTTCGTTCTAAATGCATTCCATTTAAAATGAGGACATGAACTCTTGCGAGTCAGTACACATCTACATGATTGACCACAAGTTTCTATATATGAATACATATTTTCAAAATAATGGGAACTTCAATCTTCTTGTAAATTAATTCTGCATGTTCATCTAATTTGCCCCATGCACTTGACTTTGGTAATAAAGAATGTTGAAGACGGTGTCACGGCTTGAGAGCATTGTTCTAATGTGCACATTGAAGATTATGATTATTTTTTAAATAAGTACACAAATTTAAATTACAGTAGTGCTCAAAATGTGATGATTAAAAGTACTAAAGTATTGGCTTCAAAATAGACAGTACAGTACCAAAGTAAAAGCACCTCAGAATTGTACTTTAAGTACATTACTTATTTAGGTTCAAGGTGCACTTTATTTGTCATTTCACATGTTTGCACATATAAAATGAAAATCATACTCCTATCAGTAAACCTATCAGTAAAAGAAGAATAAGCATACAATCCTAAAGTGCAGTGCATTAAAACTGAGCAGCATATTAAGACATAAAAAGTTACTTTCCACCACTGTTTCTACTTACGTTTACAGTAAGTCTCCCCCTTCCACTGGGTGACGTTGGGGCCCATGATGACACACTCCATGTGCCCTCCCATCAGCCTGTGTCTGGCCGGGCACTGGAGTGAGATCACTGTACCCACACCGGTGCCATCGCCCCGGACGATCCTCTGGATGCCCAGGGCTGGCAGAGGCACCGGCGTGCACTGAGCTGCAGACCCACCTAAAAGACAGGATGGATGAATTGGTGACTAAGGGCCGATTCATACTCCTATTTTACCGCTGTTTCGGCGCTGAAGTGCCGAAATGATTTCGGCTCGTCAGAAATTTTCAGTAGCACCGAAGAGCCGACTTTACGACGGTACCCTACCCGTCCCCCCGAACCTCAAATGACGTCACATTGTAGGCTCTACAGAGCCGGACCGACTTTTATTCGGCTCTAAAATAGGAGTATGAATCGGCCCTAAGCCTATCAAAATGAT
Organism: Protomyctophum parallelum; assembly: GCF_964188405.1. Lineage (NCBI taxonomy): Eukaryota > Metazoa > Chordata > Actinopteri > Myctophiformes > Myctophidae > Protomyctophum > Protomyctophum parallelum. The sequence continues at coordinate 41,478,166 of NC_139705.1, forward strand.
TACATAATTGCCTAATCACAATTAATTGAGATGATCTCAATTATTATCATAATGTAGAAAAATATTCATACATGTTTAAAAAAAGATATAGGCCTATGTGGAAATAGCACAATACAACACGTGATCTTGTAGATCGGCCATTTCCACTATTTCTAAACTAAAACTAACTATTTCCTATTTTGGCCATTATACTGTACTATTTATTTTGATTAATGGTATCGGTCATTGTCAGTCATTTCTTTATAAGTTATTTGTCATCTGGCCCGTGCAATGTTTGTTTTATAAAGCCTAATGACAAACAGAAAATGTTACATTTATCTTCCAATGTTCAATGGAAAAACAAAATTAAATCGTTGATCGCAAATATTTGTATGACAATTAATTGTCAAGTAATGACATAATCGTGACAGCCCTAATGTGAATTGGTGGCTGATATTCAGTTTATCTCAGTAGACAGACAGGCAGGCAGACAGACAGCACAACATGTTTAAAATGTGTCAATTGAAAAGGTGTAGAAGCTACTTCCAATGAAATACTGTAGATTGATATGGCCATACTGCATTTGTACTTACTTACTTAACTATATCTATCAAAAGGACAGAAAGCAAGCTGTGGTCATTTGAGTGCAAATGTGTGTGTATTGTGGACCATTTCTATTTTTTCTTATTATTTTATTTTCTGCATGTCTTTATAGTTTTTAGTTTTACAAAAATAAAAAAATAAAAGAAAGCTTGATGCAAGTATGGTGGTGGTGCCCCACTTTGTATCTTGACCACTTTATACACAGTTAGCTATACACATAGGCAATGTTCAATAGCATTGATTTATTTTATTTTATAAATAAATGCTATTACGTCTGTGTGTTGGTTAAAAAAATATTGAACCAATGGAAAGTATTAAAAGGTCCCTGGATCCTCAAACTATCTGCCAAAGCAGCTAACTCCACCCGTTTAGCCATCTTTTTTTCCTTTTCTATAAATATGTGCTATTGAACATCCTTTCTTCTCTATAGGTATTTTCTAACTCTTCTATTCCTGTAACTGCAATGTTGAGAACTCACACACACAATTTACACCTATAATCACGTGATGTGACAATAAAGCTGGTTCAGATTCTGATTGTAGATAGTCTATTTTCACCATCATTCAACAAAGTATAAAAATGGATGGATACAATTGTTTTTGTTGATAATTTGTTGTTTTAGATGCATTGGTGAATTCCCACCCCTGCATTAATGCAGGATGTAGGGGCATGTCACGACGTGTGTAGAGGTTATGTAGGGAGTATGTCGAGGTTAATTAGCGGGTATTTAGGGGGAGCATGTAGGTGGGATGTAGGGGGTATAGGCAGGACAGGGGGCCGGCCAACATTGAGTGACAGAAACAGTTTGCTACATCTAATGCTCATGTTATCAAAGGAAATGTGATAAATCGTTAAACAAAACACCTTTGAGGAAGTACACGGGCCATCTGGAGCTCTGTTTCTGTCTGGAGCAACTGCTCATCATAGAGCACAGCGCGCTCAGCACATCTCTGTACATGATGAATGATTCTGACACGCTGCTAGGAATTTATGTCAGTAAATACTGACGTCTGTTTGAGGAAGGGAAATGTTTTATTTATTCGTTTTTATGCCACAATTTTGTAACCCATTTGTCACGCAGTGACAATTGCCTAATCTGTAATACTGGACGTTACTCTCCCTCTGCCAACCTGGGGAGAGCCCCAAACTGAGATCATGCATGAGGAGTGAGGAGACCATTTTCTGTGTGTGTGCAGTATAGTTCTTCAGAGATTGCACCTGCTGTGTGATCTCTCACACCCCCCTACGGCACTGCAATACAGCGTGCTCTGAAAGGTGCATTTGAATTATCACAAACCATATAAAATATAAGCGGAACTGAAAGTATGTGCTGCAGTAGCCTATACATTTCACCATGTTCAGTCCAATGTCATCAGCTCTGGATTGAATGGAAATGCAAATCAAAGAAACCTGAAGAATGAGGGGGCTGTTACCTATTAGTAGCAATTAATAATTGTAGGCATTATGTCGGAAAGTCAAATTACATAAATAAAACAACTAACACCTTATGGCCCATGAAATAGTTTCCTTTTACAAACCATGTTCGTGTTGTTCTTTGCTTCTTTACTTGTATAGTAAATTGTATGAACTATGGTTCATATAGGTCAACTATTGGTTTTCTGTAGGCCTGCTCTGTCTCTACCCCCACCCCTCCCCAACAACACATGGTAGGCCTACTGTGTTTACACACATATTGTAGGCTACTCAAAGGACCACAATGGAAATATAATCTCTTAAGCTTGTTTGTGGTTTATGCTTCTGAGTTCTGACAGATTTGTACAAATATACATTCATGCATATGCAGTTTTTTTTTTTCAATACAAACTTTGAAATGTGTAATATTGTAATAGCTCGTGTAGTCAGCAGCCCCCAAAAAGGTCTATTACACACTTTGGTGTAGGTAGTAGACTGTGCACTTATAAAACTGATGGGTTTAGAAAAGTACATTCCTCTCCATGAACCCAGAAAAAGCTAGAGCTCTGTGAAATCAATCCCTACCTGAATTGTTGTGGGCGCTGTTGACATTTTCGCTTGTAGAAACATTCCTGGACATATCTGCTACCGAGGCTGTCGCTGGTGATGACATGTCGGTCTCACTGTGCGTAAAGCGAAGATGCAGCTCGGAGGATCAGACAGACACCCTCGTGTGCGGTGTTTTATCACTTCCTCTGTTGTCCATGGCTTGCTTCCTTTTCTGTCATGCACTCTGTACACACCGTCTCTGCACTGCCTGTGTGTGCGTGCCTTCCCTGACGGCCAAGCTACACCAGGCAATTTTGCGCCCGTGCGTATGCGTTTACTGCGCACGTACAGTGCGTTTGGATAGGACCAATACCAGACGCACGGATACCGCGGGCCAGCCTACGCGTGCTCTAAAAATAGGATCGGTTCTAATTTTTTTACGTGCGTATGCCCCCATGCGCGCGTATCTATAATGCGTGCGCACGCACGCGCACACACACACACACACACACACACACACACACACACACACACACACACACACACACACACACACACACACACACACACACACACACACACACACACACACACAGTAGAGTAGAAGTAATAGTATACTGAAATTTGGAAATACTCAAGTAAAGTAAAGTAAAGCTAGAATGTGAAATGTGAAATGTGAAATGCAAATGCAAATATCCACCTGTTGGTGGCGCTATAACAGGCCAATGTGAAAAGGGGGGGGGTATATTCCTCAGCCTATAGGGAAGTCTGTGAAAGATTTCAGGTAACTTGCATGCTGTGTTCATGATTTGAGGCTTTTTGTTCAAAACGGGCCAATCCTGCAATCTTTGAAAGCCAATGTTAGCCAATTAGGATGGAATATGAAATATCGGACAGATCCGTCTTGAACACATGACTATAGAGATACTGTGTAACGATTTGCGGAATGTTTGGACAGAATCTGGAGCAGTAATATCAAAAGATGTGTTTTACAAAAATCGGCCTCCTGGTGGTGCTATAACAGGCCGTTCTGGAAATCTTGGGGCAGAGGTTCATCGTTTGGCATCCAGGGAGTGTGTGTGCAAAATTTGGCATCGACCGGGTTAACAGTGCCGGCGATTAGCTATACACAGACGGACGGACACACACACACACGAACGGACTCACACACACACACACACACACACACACACGCGCGGACGGAGTGCAAAACATACTCTCTCCCCATGCCTTCGGCCTGGTGGAGACAAAAATCAGACCCGTCTGAAGTGAGTGGTGCAAAAAACTCAGCTTCCCATCATGCACCTGTGCACAGTGTGAAGCTCAACAGCGCCACTTTGTCACCTGCTGTTGGTACCCTAAACATACATACAGACATACAAACATACAGACAACATAGGGAGGGACGGACATGGCTGGGCATTGGAGTGGCTGCACCCTATGGTTGCACCACTAAAAGAAAAAAGAAAAAGGTACAGCACAGTACTTGAGTAAATGTTCTTAGTTACTTTACAGTGGTGTAAAGTAACTAAGAACATTTACTCAAGTACTGTGTGGGTGTGTATAGGGGTGTGGCAGGAAGGAAGTGGTTGCAACAGTTTCTGTGTGCATGTGGTTTGTTTCTTGTAGTAGATTGATGTTGAAATAAGCTAGTGCCTTGCATGGCTTCCTCTACCTTGGTGTGTGAATGTGTCACTGGGTGAATGTAATGTACATTATATAGGGTATGCCATCATTCCTCTAAATATTCTAACAATATTGAATATAATCAGAAATGTTAGACTAGGCCCTCAAAAAGAAGAAAGTAGGCTATGCAAGTAATATATATTTGTCTAATTGTATCCCTAAACCTTTAATTTTAGTTAAATTTAACAAGACCATATGGCCACAAACAGAATTCCATCACATCATTGATATGATTGATATGACTTATTTATACTTTTCAGCAAGCAACACTGTCATACAACGTAAAGAACCGAAGCAGTAACTCTCCTACATGATGTCGTTCCTGATGTCAAAGTGCTGCTGCGTCTCATGAACTGCACTACTCACACCATGCTGTGCAAGAGTTAGTGCAGTGTCACAGAAATGCTTGATCAACTCAATGTCCTCCTAAATTCTGATTCCGCCTGGGGAACAGCCTGTTCCCCGGCCCCCTCGCCTGCCTCTGTCTCGCTGATTGTACAGCCACGTGGATTTATGGAGTAGCCCAGACACTGTAGGTCACAGTCCTGTGTCGATTAATGACACTTCCTTCTGGAGCCGCCGCAGAACACTTGGGTGATGTCAGCCATAAGGCTGTGTGGAAGTCCATTCTTTAAGCTTCCCAAACAGTGGGTCAGGGAACTTTCTAGAGATTCGGATCTCAATGGGTTAAACAGGATGACCGGAACAACCTAGGTGTCAGCAGAAGGCAGCACCAGCGGTCACCTTCGGTCCTCCCTGCACTCAGACCTCCAGGCAGAATGTGTCCTACTTGTGGCAGTGTTGGGGCTGTTGGCAGCATGATGCCACCACAGTGACAGCGGGGTCAACATGACAGGCAGTCTCACCGGCCCTGACCTTTAGCCTCACACTCTACTCATGCTCCCGTGTTCTGTCATCATGTTTTCATAATTTTCTTTTTTTTTTAAAACCACATGAACCCTAGATTCCTAGGGTTTTGGGCATGTCATAGCGTTCACCGAAAATAACTTTGTAGATCAGCTAGTTTTGTTGGATAGATTTGGTCTTGAGGGGGGGGAAAGGAGTTGACCTAGTATATACAGTAGCCCTAGGGAACACCTGCAGTTTTGGACCTGTTTGGATTATTTCTTAGTTTGTAAAGTTTAAATGGTTGGAGAAGTTGACTAAAATCTCTCTCTTGATTCTATTGGGAGGTAGAATAGCCAGCTCTAAACTCTAAAATGACACAGATGCTTAACCAAGATAAAAAGAAACCTGTAAAATACAGGATGTTTTGACATCTCTCTGCTTTCTTTTTTTTTAACTGAAAATGCGTTTCTGATCTTCACACCTTAAGAAAGCGTGTTGATCTGCATGATCATGGTTAATTTTAGGACTTTAGTCTTATTTTTGCATGTTGTGGATAAATGTGTTACTCTGCATATAATCGAGACAGCTATGGTCCAGTTTGATTTGAACCAGTTTGATTTTAGGAACACGCACGCACGCACGCACGCACGCACGCACGCACGCACGCACGCACGCACGCACGCACGCACGCACGCACGCACGCACGCACACACACACACACACACACACACACACACACACACACACACACACACACACACACACACACACACACACACACACACACCAGATGAACCTAAGTAGGCTAGAATGGGGTTGGTAGGTTTAAGTATGTAGGACTAGTAGCATGCCAAAGTTTGTGCTATTGCCATAGAGAATGCATTGGGCGTTTAAGTTAAATAACTCAGAAACTTCAAAACATTTCAAAGTAAAACGTTCCAGCATGTGTCTCCACAGTAAGCTGAATAATGAAAAGTGTGAATGGAGTTTCCAGGTGAAAGTGATTTTTTGAGTGCCAAAATCTGCCATTGAGCCCCATGTTAAAAGTCTCAAATTTGAAAGCACTATATTTCTAAAACTATGACACCTTTCAAAGATTCCTTTTCAGGCAAACATATCCACCGTAAGATGAACCTAAGTAGGCTAGAATGTGGTTGCTAGGTATGTAGGACTAGTAGCATGCCAAAGTTTGTGCTATTGCCATAGAGAATGCATTGGGCGTTTAAGTTAAAAAATTCATAAACTACAAAACATTTCAAAATAAAAAAGTTCCAGCATGTGTCTCCACAGCAAGCTGAATAATAAAAAGTGTGAATGGAGTTTCTAGGTGAAAGTGATTTTTGACGTGCCAATGTCTGCCATTGAGCCCCATTGTAAATTTGAAAGCACTATATTTCTAAAACTATGAAACATTTCAAATATTCCTTTTCAGGCAAACATGTCCACCGTAAGATGAACCTAAGTAGGCTAGAATGGGGTTGCTAGGTGTAAGTATGTAGGACTAGTAGCATGCTAATGTTTCTCATCCTCCGCAACACCCATTCTCATACACCGCTATACTTTTAAGTATGTTGCGGTAGAGAGAACGTCTGTTTCGGTAATGATAATTTAATAATGTCAGACTATATTTTTAAATAAATCATGTTTATATTGAAATCAACTATTAATTTAAATATTATTCATTAACTAGATATATTCTTTATTTCCTGTTTCATAAAAAAAAGCTTTAGAGCAAAGACTTGGCTGTCAAAATTCAGAGAGAAATCTGCTAACGCTTTCTATGAAGCCCATGCCTATAATACATTATAAAAACTATAATGCACTATAATCTATTTATAATATGGCATAATTGTATGTCAAGGAACATTATACAGTACTTCATTGTTGGACACATTTTTTTTTTATCCTCGTTTTTCATCATTTTGGACCATGGGCTATAGCCCATATCGTACGGCATACTATAGCACGCCGTTTTTCATCATTTTTGAGGATTTGGAAAAAATGAAAAAAACGATGGGTTATAGCCCATCGTTTTTTGAATTTTTGTTTTATTTATTTTTATCCTCGTTTTTCATCCATTTGGACCATGGGCTATAGCCCATATCATACGGCATACTATAGCACGCCGTTTTTCATCATTTTTGAGGATTTGAAAAAATGAAAAAATGAAATAAACGATGGGTTATAGCCCATCGTTTTTTTAATTTTTGAAAAAAGAAATATCCTCGTTTTTCATCATTTTGGACCATGGGCTATAGCCCATATCGTACGGCATACTATAGCACGCCGTTTGAGGATTTGAACAAAATGATTTGAACAAAACGTTTTTTCGTTTTTTAATCCTCGTTTTTCATAATTTTTGACCATCCCACTGAGCAATAGCCGGCTTATTAGACGTGCATCTAAAAATGGCATAAAAACGATGGGTTATAGCCCATCGTTTTTTGATTTTTTGATTATTTCTTTTAATCCTCGTTTTTCATAATTTTTGACCATCCCACTGAGCAATAGCCGGCTATTAGACGTGCATCTAAAAATGGGATAAAAAAAACGTCTAAAAATAGACGTCTAAAAAACTTCTAAAAATAGACGTCTAAAAAACGTCTAAAAATAGACGTCTAAAACACGTCTATTTTTAGACGTGTTTTAGACGTCTATTTTTAGACGTTTTTTATCCCATTTTTAGACGCTCGTCTAATAGCCCATATCGTACGGCATACTGTAGCACGCCGTTTTTCATCATTTTTGAAGATTTGAAGAAAGAAAATAAAAACGATGGGTTATAGCCCATCGTTTTTAGATTTTTTTTTTAATCCTCGTTTTTCAAAAGTTTTGACCATCCCACTGAGCAATAGCCGGCTATTAGACGTGCATCTAAAAATGGGATAAAAAACGTCTAAAAATAGACGTCTAAAACACGTCTATTTTTAGACGTGCTTTAGACATCTATTTTTAGACGTTTTTTTCCCATTTTTAGACGCTCGTCTAATAGCCCATATCGTACGGCATACTGTAGCACGCCGTTTTTCATCATTTTTGAGGATTTGAAAAGTATGAAAAAAATGAAAAAAACGATGGGTTATAGCCCATGTTTTTTGAATTTTTGAATTTATTTTTATCCTCGTTTTTCATCATTTTGGACCATGGGCTATAGCCCATATCGTATGGCATACTATAGCACGCCGTTTTTCTAAATTTTTGAGGATTGAAAAAAATGAAAAAAATGAAAAAAACGATGGGTTATAGCCCATGTTTTTTTAATTTTAGATTTTTTTTTATCCTAGTTTTTCATCACTTTGGACCATGGGCTATAGCCCATATCGTACGGCATACTAAAGCACGCCGTTTTTCATCATTTTTGAGGATTTAAAAAAAATGAAAAAATGAAAAAAACGATGGGTTATAGCCCATGTTTTTTGAATTTTTGAATTTTTTTGTATCCTCGTTTTTTATCATTTTGGACCATGGGCTATAGCCCATATCGTACGGCACATACTATAGCACGCCGTTTTCCATCATTTTTGAGGATTTGGAAAAAATGAAAAAAAACGATGGGTTATAGCCCATGTTTTTTGAATTTTTGAAAAAAAAAATATCCTCGTTTTTTATCATTTTGGACCATGGGCTATAGCCCATATCGTACGGCACATACTATAGCACGCCGTTTTCCATCATTTTTGAGGATTTGAAAAAAATGAAAAAATGAAAAAAACGATGGGTTATAGCCCATGTTTTTTGAATTTTTGAAAAAAAAATTATCCTCGTTTTTTATCATTTTGGACCATGGGCTATAGCCCATATCGTACGGCACATACTATAGCACGCCGTTTTCCATCATTTTTGAGGATTTGAAAAAAATGAAAAAATGAAAAAAACGATGGGTTATAGCCCATGTTTTTTGAATTTTTGAAAAAAAATTATCCTCGTTTTTTATCATTTTGGACCATGGGCTATAGCCCATATCGTACGGCACATACTATAGCACGCCGTTTTCCATCATTTTTGAGGATTTGAAAAAAATGAAAAAATGAAAAAAACGATGGGTTATAGCCCATGTTTTTTGAATTTTAGATTTTTTTTATCCTAGTTTTTCATCACTTTGGACCATGGGCTATAGCCCATATCGTACGCCATACTAAAGCACGCTGTTTTTCATCATTTTTGAGGATTTGAAAAAAATGAAAAAATGAAAAAAACCATGGGTTATAGCTCATGTTTTTTGAATTTTTGAATTTCTTTTTATCCTCGTTTTTCATAATTTTGGACCATGGGCTATAGCCCATATCGTACGGCATACTATAGCACGCCGTTTTTCATCATTTTTGAGGATTTAAAAAAATGAAAAAAACGATGGGTTATAGCCCATGTTTTTTGAATTTTAGATTTTTTTTAATCCTAGTTTTTCATCACTTTGGACCATGGGCTATAGCCCATATCGTACGGCATACTAAAGCACGCCGTTTTTCATCATTTTTGAGGATTTGAAAAAAATGAAAAAAATAATGTGGTTATAGCCCATGTTTTTTGAATTTTTGAATTTGTTTTTATCCTCGTTTTTTATCATTTTGGACCATGGGCTATAGCCCATATCGTACGGCACATACTATAGCACGCCGTTTTCCATCATTTTTGAGGATTTGAAAAAAATGAAAAAATGAAAAAAACGATGGGTTATAGCCCATGTTTTTTTATTTTTTTATTTTTTTTTAATCCTCGTTTTTCATCATTTTGGACCATGGGCTATAGCCCATATCGTACGGCATACTATAGCACGCCGTTTTTCATCATTTTTGAGGATTTGAAAAAAATTAAGCGAGTTTCTGTCGCTTCCATCGAGGAAGCGAGTTTTATTTGCTCTCTTCGAGGAAGCGAGTTTTTGTCTCTCTCATCGAGGAAGCGAGTTTTTGTCGCTCTCATCGAGGAAGCGAGTTTTTGTCGCTCTCATCGAGGAAGCGAGTTTTTGTCGCTCGCATCGAGGAAGCGAGTTTTTGTCGCTCTCATCGAGGAAGCGAGTTTTTGTCTCTCTCATCGAGGAAGCGAGTTTTTGTCGCTCTCATCGAGGAAGCGAGATTTTGTCGCTTCCAGCGAGGAAGCGAGTTTTTGTCGCTCTCATCGAGGAAGCGAGTTTTTGTCCCTCTCATCGAGGAAGCAAGTTTTTGTCGCTTCCAGCGAGGAAGCGAGTTTTTGTCGCTTCCATCGAGGAAGCGAGTTTTTGTCGCTTCCATCGAGGAAGCGAGTTTTTGTTGCTCTCATCGAGGAAGCGAGTTTTTGTCGCTCTCATCGAGGAAGCAAGGTTTTGTCGCTTCCATCGAGGAAGCGAGTTTTTGTCGCTTCCATCGAGGAAGCGAGCTTTTGTCGCTTCCATCGAGGAAGCGAGCTTTTGTCGCTTCCATCGAGAAAGCAAGCTTTTGTCGCTTCCAGCGAGGAAGCAAGCTTTTGTCGCTTCCAGCGAGGAAGCGAGATTTTGTCGCTTCCAGCGAGGAAGCGAGTTTTTGTCGCTTCCAGCGAGGAAGCGAGTTTTTGTCGCTTCCAGCGAGGAAGTGAGTTTTTGTCGCTTCCATCGAGGAAGCGAGTTTGCTTCCATCGAGGAAGCGAGTTTTTGTCGCGCTTTCTCGAGGGCGCGAGAGTACCCCAGCTAAATGATAGTTTGGAACCAACTGGACCATTATGGGGACGATGGACTATATATAGCCTGTCGCTTTTCCGATATTTTAATTTATTTTTCCAAATCCTTCAAAATCGTGAAATGGCACCCTATAGCATGCACTCCGAGACGATGGACTATAACCTGGTGCTTTTCCGATATTTTAATTTTTTTTTTTCAAATCCTCCGAAATTGTGAAATGGCACCCTATACCATGCGCTCCGAGATGATGGACTAATGTGTAATTCTTTTATATACAGTTATTATTGCCTACGGTGTAAATTGTGAAATGACTACTGTTGAAATGTAATAAATGTGATTGCTGTTGGACCTGTAAATTACAACAAAACATACTAAGGCACTGGTGTGGTACTTCCTGGTTTACCAGAACGGGGTTCAACTCCCTGCAGTGTCCTGCTCAATGTGTTGTATTTACAGCATGTGCTCCGATATTTTCACCTTTTTTTTTTAATCCTCCGAAATTGAGAAAAATGGCACCCTATAGCATGCGCTCCGAGACGATGGACTAAAGCCTGTCGCTTTTCCGATATTTTCAGATCCTCCGAAATCGTGAAAAATGGCACCCTATAGCATGCGCGCCGAGACGATGGCCTGTCGCTTTTCCTTTCAAATCCTCAACAATGATGACCTTGACAAGTATAAATGACCTTGACCAGTATAAATGACCTTCACCAGTATAAATAACCTTGACCATTATAAATTACCTTGACCAGTATGCGGTCTGTGACCATGGACTATAGACTTTCGCTTTTCCGCGATTTTCACCTTTTTTTTTCAAATCCTCCGAAATTGTAAAAAACTATGGACTATAGCCTCTCGCTTTTCTGCGATTTTTTTCAAATCCACCGAAATCGTGAAAAATGACATACTATAGTATGCCCTCCGAGACCATTGACTACAGCCTTTTGCTTTTCCTTGATTTTCACCTTTTTCAAATTCTCAACAATGATGAAGAATTGCGCACTATAGCACGCCACTCAATGAAATTGAGCAGTATAAATGATCTTGACAAGTATAAATGACCCTGACCAGTATAAATGACCTTGACCAGTAAAAATGACCTTGACCAGTATAAATGACCTTGACAAGTATAAATTACCTTGACCAGTATAAATGACCTTCACCAGTAAAAATAACCTTGACCAGTATAAATGACCTTGACATACTATAGCACACAGTTTTTCATCATTTTTGAGGATTTGAAAAAAATGAAAAAATTCAAAAAACATGGGTTATAGCCCATCGTTTTTTGAATTTTGAATTTTTTTTTTACCCTCGTTTTTCATAATTTTTGACCATAGGCTATGGCCCATACCGTACGGCATACTATAGCACGCCGTTTTTCATCAATTTTGAGGATTTGAAAAAAATTCAAAAAACATGGGTTATAACCCATCGTTTTTAGAATTTTTGAAAAAAGAATTAACCTCGTTTTTCATCATTTTTGACCATGGGCTATGGCCCATACCCTACGGCATACTATAGCACGCCGTTTTTCATCATTTTTCAGGATTTGAAAAAAACTGAAAAAAATAAAATAAAACATGGGTTATAGCCCATCGTTTTTGAAATTTTGAAAAAAAAAATGTAACCTCGTTTTTCATCATTTTTGACCATGGGCTTTGGCCCATACCGTACGGCATACTATAGCACGCCGTTTTTCATCATTTTTGAGGATTTGAAAAAAATGAAAAAATTCAAAAAACATGGGTTATAGCCCATCGTTTTTTGGTTTTTGAAAAAAAAAAAAAAACTCGTTTTTCATCATTTTTGACCATGGGCTATGGCCCATACCGTACGGCATACTATAGCACGCCGTTTTTCATCATTTTTGAGGATTTGAAAAAAAATCAAAAATTCAAAAAACATGGGTTATAGCCCATCGTTTTTTGAATTTTGAAAAAAAAAAATTAACCTCGTTTTTCATCATTTTTGACAATGGGCTATGGCCCATACCGTACGGCATACTATAGCACGCAGTTTTTCATCATTTTTGAGGATTTGAAAAAAAATCAAAATTTCAAAAAACATGGGTTATAGCCCATCGTTTTTTGATTATTTTTTTTAACCTAGTTTTTCATCATTTTTGACCATGGGCTATGGCCCATACCTTACGGCATACTATAGCACGCCGTTTTTCATCAATTTTGAGGATTTGAAAAAAAATAAAAAATTCACAAACATGGGTTATAGCCCATCGTTTTTTGAAGTTTGAATTTTCTTTTTTAACCTAGTTTTTCATAATTTTTGACCATGGGCTATGGCCGATACTGTACGGCATATTATAGCACGCCGTTTTTCATCATTTTTGAGTATTTGAAAAAAAAGAAAAAATCGTTTTTTGAATTTTAGAATTTCTTTAACCTCGTTTTTCATCATTTTTGACCATGGGCTATGGGCCATACCGTACGGCATAATATAGCACGCCGTTTTTCATAATTTTTGAGGATTTGAAAAAAAATCAAAAAACATTGGTTATAACCCATCGTTTTTAGAATTTTTGAAAAAAAAATTAACCTTGTTTTTCATCATTTTTGACCATGGGCTATGGCCCATAACCTACGGCATACTATAGCACGCCGTTTTTCATCATTTTTCAGGATTTGAAAAAAACTGAAAAAATTAAAAAAACATGGGTTATAGCCCATCGTTTTTGAAATTTTGGAAAAAAGAATGTAACCTCGTTTTTCATCATTTTTGACAATGGGCTATGGCCCATACCGTACGGCATACTATAGCACGCAGTTTTTCATCATTTTTGAGGATTTGAAAAAAAATCAAAATTTCAAAAAACATGGGTTATAGCCCATCGTTTTTTGATTATTTTTTTTAACCTAGTTTTTCATCATTTTTGACCATGGGCTATGGCCCATACCTTACGGCATACTATAGCACGCCGTTTTTCATCAATTTTGAGGATTTGAAAAAAAATAAAAAATTCACAAACATGGGTTATAGCCCATCGTTTTTTGAAGTTTGAATTTTCTTTTTTAACCTCGTTTTTCATAATTTTTGACCATGGGCTATGGCCGATACTGTACGGCATATTATAGCACGCCGTTTTTCATCATTTTTGAGTATTTGAAAAAAAAGAAAAAATCGTTTTTTGAATTTTAGAATTTCTTTAACCTCGTTTTTCATCATTTTTGACCATGGGCTATGGGCCATACCGTACGGCATAATATAGCACGCCGTTTTTCATAATTTTTGAGGATTTGAAAAAAAATCAAAAAACATTGGTTATAACCCATCGTTTTTAGAATTTTTGAAAAAAAAATTAACCTTGTTTTTCATCATTTTTGACCATGGGCTATGGCCCATAACCTACGGCATACTATAGCACGCCGTTTTTCATAATTTTTCAGGATTTGAAAAAAACTGAAAAAATTAAAAAAACATGGGTTATAGCCCATCGTTTTTGAAATTTTGGAAAAAAGAATGTAACCTCGTTTTTCATCATTTTTGACAATGGGCTATGGCCCATACCGTACGGCATACTATAGCACGCAGTTTTTCATCATTTTTGAGGATTTGAAAAAAAATTAAAAATTAAAAAAACATGGGTTATAGCCCATCGGTTTTTGAATTTTAGATTTTTTTTTTAACCTTGTTTTTCATCATTTATGACCATGGGCTATGGCCCATACCGTACGGCATACTATAGCAGGCCGTTTTTCATCATTTTTGAGGATTTGAAAAAAAAATCAAAATTTCAAAAAACATGGGTTATAGCCCATCGTTTTTTGATTATTTTTTTAAACCTAGTTTTTCATAATTTTTTACCATGGGCTGTGGCCCATACCTTACGGCATACTATAGCACGCCGTTTTTCATCAATTTTGAGGATTTGAAAAAAAATCAAACATTCACAAACATGGGTTATAGCCCATCGTTTTTTGAAGTTTGAATTTTCTTTTTTAACCTCGTTTATCATCATTTTTGACCATGGGCTATGGCCGATAACTTACGGCATACTATAGCACGCCGTTTTTCATCATTTTTGAGGATTTGAAAAAAACTGAAAAAATTAAAAAAAACATGGGTTATAGCCCATCGTTTTTTGAATTTTGAAAAAGAAAATTAACCTCGTTTTTGATCATTTTTGACCATGGGCTATGGCCAATACCTTACGGCATACTATAGCACGCCGTTTTTCATCATTTTTGAGGATTTGAAAAAAAATAAAAAATTCAAAAAACATGGGTTATAGCCCATCGTTTTTTAATTTTTTTTTTTTTTTTTTTAACCTTGTTTTTCATCATTTTTGACCATGGGCTATGGGCCATACCGTACGGCATACTATAGCACGCCGTTTTTCATCAATTTTGAGGATTTGAAAAAAAATCAAAAAACATGGGTTATAACCCATCGTTTTTAGAATTTTTGAAAAAAGAATTAACCTCGTTTTTCATCATTTTTGACCATGGGCTTTGGCCCATACCGTACGGCATACTATAGCACGCCGTTTTTCATCATTTTTCAGGATTTGAAAAAAACTGAAAAAATTCAAAAAACATGGGTTATAGCCCATCGTTTTTTGGTTTTTGAAAAAAAGAATTAACCTAGTTTTTCATCATTTTTGACCATGGGCTATGGCCCATACCGTACGGCATACTATAGCACGCCGTTTTTCATCATTTTTGAGGATTTGAAAAAAATCTAAAATTCAAAAAACATGGGTTATAGCCCATCGTTTTTTGAATTAAAAAAAAAAAAAATAACCTCGTTTTTCATCATTTTTGACAATGGGCTATGGCCCATACCGTACGGCATACTATAGCACGCAGTTTTTCATCATTTTTGAGGATTTGAAAAAAATTCAAAAATTCAAAAAACATGGGTTATAGCCCATCGTTTTTTGGTTTTTGAAAAAAAGAATTAACCTAGTTTTTCATCATTTTTGACCATGGGCTATGGCCCATACCGTACGGCATACTATAGCACGCCGTTTTTCATCATTTTTGAGGATTTGAAAAAAATCAAAAATTCAAAAAACATGGGTTATAGCCCATCGTTTTTTTAATTTTGAAAAAAAAAAATAACCTCGTTTTTCATCATTTTTGACAATGGGCTATGGCCCATACCGTACGGCATACTATAGCACGCAGTTTTTCATCATTTTTGAGGATTTGAAAAAAAATTAAAAATTCAAAAAACATGGGTTATAACCCATCGTTTTTAGAATTTTTGAAAAAAGAATTAACCTCGTTTTTCATCATTTTTGACCATGGGCTATGGCCCATACCCTACGGCATACTATAGCACGCCGTTTTTCATCATTTTTCAGGATTTGAAAAAAACTGAAAAAATTAAAAAAACATGGGTTATAGCCCATCGTTTTTGGAATTTTGAAAAAAAAAATGTAACCTCGTTTTTCATCATTTTTGACCATGGGCTTTGGCCCATACCGTACGGCATACTATAGCACGCCGTTTTTCATCATTTTTGAGGATTTGAAAAAAACTGAAAAAATTCAAAAAACATGGGTTATAGCCCATCGTTTTTTGGTTTTTGAAAAAAAGAATTAACCTAGTTTTTCATCATTTTTGACCATGGGCTATGGCCCATACCGTACGGCATACTATAGCACGCCGTTTTTCATCATTTTTGAGGATTTGAAAAAAATCTAAAATTCAAAAAACATGGGTTATAGCCCATCGTTTTTTGAAAAAAAAAAAAAAAAATAACCTCGTTTTTCATCATTTTTGACAATGGGCTATGGCCCATACCGTACGGCATACTATAGCACGCAGTTTTTCATCATTTTTGAGGATTTGAAAAAAATTCAAAAATTCAAAAAACATGGGTTATAGCCCATCGTTTTTTGGTTTTTGAAAAAAAAAATGTAACCTCGTTTTTCATCATTTTTGACCATGGGCTTTGGCCCATACCGTACGGCATACTATAGCACGCCGTTTTTCATCATTTTTGAGGATTTGAAAAAAACTGAAAAAATTCAAAAAACATGGGTTATAGCCCATCGTTTTTTGGTTTTTGAAAAAAAGAATTAACCTAGTTTTTCATCATTTTTGACCATGGGCTATGGCCCATACCGTACGGCATACTATAGCACGCCGTTTTTCATCATTTTTGAGGATTTGAAAAAAATCTAAAATTCAAAAAACATGGGTTATAGCCCATCGTTTTTTGAATAAAAAAAAAAAAAAATAACCTCGTTTTTCATCATTTTTGACAATGGGCTATGGCCCATACCGTACGGCATACTATAGCACGCAGTTTTTCATCATTTTTGAGGATTTGAAAAAAATTCAAAAATTCAAAAAACATGGGTTATAGCCCATCGTTTTTTGGTTTTTGAAAAAAAGAATTAACCTAGTTTTTCATCATTTTTGACCATGGGCTATGGCCCATACCGTACGGCATACTATAGCACGCCGTTTTTCATCATTTTTGAGGATTTGAAAAAAATCAAAAATTCAAAAAACATGGGTTATAGCCCATCGTTTTTTTAATTTTGAAAAAAAAAAATAACCTCGTTTTTCATCATTTTTGACAATGGGCTATGGCCCATACCGTACGGCATACTATAGCACGCAGTTTTTCATCATTTTTGAGGATTTGAAAAAAATTTAAAAATTCAAAAAACATGGGTTATAGCCCATCGTTTTTTGATTTTTTTTTTTTTTTTTTAACCTTGTTTTTCATCATTTTTGACCATGGGCTATGGGCCATACCGTACGGCATACTATAGCACGCCGTTTTTCATCCATTTTGAGGATTTGAAAAAAATTAAAAAAACATGGGTTATAACCCATCGTTTTTAGAATTTTTGAAAAAAGAATTAACCTCGTTTTTCATCATTTTTGACCATGGGCTATGGCCCATACCCTACGGCATACTATAGCACGCCGTTTTTCATCATTTTTCAGGATTTGAAAAAAACTGAAAAAATTCAAAAAACATGGGTTATAGCCCATCGTTTTTGGAATTTTGGAAAAAAAAATGTAACCTCGTTTTTCATCATTTTTGACCATGGGCTTTGGCCCATACCGTACGGCATACTATAGCATGCCGTTTTTCATCATTTTTGAGGATTTGAAAAAAACTGAAAAAATTCAAAAAACATGGGTTATAGCCCATAGTTTTTTGGTTTTTGAAAAAAAGAATTAACCTAGTTTTTCATAATTTTTGACCATGGGCTATGGCCCATACCGTACGGCATACTATAGCACGCCGTTTTTCATCATTTTTGAGGATTTGAAAAAAATCAAAAATTCAAAAAACATGGGTTATAGCCCATCGTTTTTAGAATTTTTGAAAAAAGAATTAACCTCGTTTTTCATCATTTTTGACCATGGGCTATGGCCCATACCGTACGGCATACTATAGCACGCCGTTTTTCATCATTTTTGAGGATTTGAAAAAAATCTAAAATTCAAAAAACATGGGTTATAGCCCATCGTTTTTTGAATTAAAAAAAAAAAAAAAAAACTCGTTTTTCATCATTTTTGACAATGGGCTATGGCCCATACCGTACGGCATACTATAGCACGCAGTTTTTCATCATTTTTGAGGATTTGAAAAAAATTCAAAAATTCAAAAAACATGGGTTATAGCCCATCGTTTTTTGGTTTTTGAAAAAAAGAATTAACCTAGTTTTTCATCATTTTTGACCATGGGCTACGGCCCATACCGTACGGCATACTATAGCACGCCGTTTTTCATCATTTTTGAGGATTTGAAAAAAATCAAAAATTCAAAAAACATGGGTTATAGCCCATCGTTTTTTTAATTTTGAAAAAAAAAAATAACCTCGTTTTTCATCATTTTTGACAATGGGCTATGGCCCATACCGTACGGCATACTATAGCACGCAGTTTTTCATCATTTTTGAGGATTTGAAAAAAATAAAAAAATTCAAAAAACATGGGTTATAGCCCATCGTTTTTTGGTTTTTGAAAAAAAGAATTAACCTAGTTTTTCATCATTTTTGACCATGGGCTATGGCCCATACCGTACGGCATACTATAGCACGCCGTTTTTCATCATTTTTGAGGATTTGAAAAAAATCAAAAATTCAAAAAACATGGGTTATAGCCCATCGTTTTTGGAATTTTGAAAAAAAAATGTAACCTCGTTTTTCATCATTTTTGACCATGGGCTTTGGCCCATACCGTACGGCATACTATAGCACGCCGTTTTTCATCATTTTTGAGGATTATGAAAAAAACTGAAAAAATTCAAAAAACATGGGTTATAGCCCATCGTTTTTTGGTTTTTGAAAAAAAGAATTAACCTAGTTTTTCATCATTTTTGACCATGGGCTATGGCCCATACCGTACGGCATACTATAGCACGCCGTTTTTCATCATTTTTGAGGATTTGAAAAAAATCTAAAATTCAAAAAACATGGGTTATAGCCCATCGTTTTTTGATTTTTTTTTTTTTTTTTTAACCTTGTTTTTCATCACTTTTGACCATGGGCTATGGGCCATACCGTACGGCATACTATAGCACGCCGTTTTTCATCCATTTTGAGGATTTGAAAAAAATTCAAAAAACATGGGTTATAACCCATCGTTTTTAGAATTTTTGAAAAAAGAATTAACCTCGTTTTTCATCATTTTTGACCATGGGCTATGGCCCATACCCTACGGCATACTATAGCACGCCGTTTTTCATCATTTTTCAGGATTTGAAAAAAACTGAAAAAATTCAAAAAACATGGGTTATAGCCCATCGTTTTTGGAATTTTGAAAAAAAAAATGTAACCTCGTTTTTCATCATTTTTGACCATGGGCTTTGGCCCATACCGTACGGCATACTATAGCACGCCGTTTTTCATCATTTTTGAGGATTTGAAAAAAACTGAAAAAATTCAAAAAACATGGGTTATAGCCCATCGTTTTTTGGTTTTTGAAAAAAAGAATTAACCTAGTTTTTCATCATTTTTGACCATGGGCTATGGCCCATACCGTACGGCATACTATAGCACGCCGTTTTTCATCATTTTTGAGGATTTGAAAAAAATCAAAAATTCAAAAAACATGGGTTATAGCCCATCGTTTTTTGAATTTTTGAAAAAAGAATTAACCTCGTTTTTCATCATTTTTGACCATGGGCTATGGCCCATACCCTACGGCATACTATAGCACGCCGTTTTTCATCATTTTTCAGGATTTGAAAAAAACTGAAAAAATTCAAAAAACATGGGTTATAGCCCATCGTTTTTGGAATTTTGGAAAAAAAAATGTAACCTCGTTTTTCATCATTTTTGACCATGGGCTTTGGCCCATACCGTACGGCATACTATAGCACGCCGTTTTTCATCATTTTTGAGGATTTGAAAAAAACTGAAAAAATTCAAAAAACATGGGTTATAGCCCATCGTTTTTTGGTTTTTGAAAAAAAGAATTAACCTAGTTTTTCATCATTTTTGACCATGGGCTATGGCCCATACCGTACGGCATACTATAGCACGCCGTTTTTCATCATTTTTGAGGATTTGAAAAAAATCAAAAATTCAAAAAACATGGGTTATAGCCCATCGTTTTTAGAATTTTTGAAAAAAGAATTAACCTCGTTTTTCATCATTTTTGACCATGGGCTATGGCCCATACCCTACGGCATACTATAGCACGCCGTTTTTCATCATTTTTCAGGATTTGAAAAAAATGTAAACATTCAAAAAACATGGGTTATAGCCCATCGTTTTTGGAATTTTGGAAAAAAAAATGTAACCTCGTTTTTCATCATTTTTGACCATGGGCTTTGGCCCATACCGTACGGCATACTATAGCACGCCGTTTTTCATCATTTTTGAGGATTTGAAAAAAACTGAAAAAATTCAAAAAACATGGGTTATAGCCCATCGTTTTTTGGTTTTTGAAAAAAAGAATTAACCTAGTTTTTCATCATTTTTGACCATGGGCTATGGCCCATACCGTACGGCATACTATAGCACGCCGTTTTTCATCATTTTTGAGGATTTGAAAAAAATCAAAAATTCAAAAAACATGGGTTATAGCCCATCGTTTTTTGAATTTTGAAAAAAAAAAATAACCTCGTTTTTCATCATTTTTGACAATGGGCTATGGCCCATACCGTACGGCATACTATAGCACGCAGTTTTTCATCATTTTTGAGGATTCGAAAAAAACTGGAAAAATTCAAAAAACATGGGTTATAGCCCATCGTTTTTTGGTTTTTGAAAAAAAGAATTAACCTAGTTTTTCATCATTTTTGACCATGGGCTATGGCCCATACCGTACGGCATACTATAGCACGCCGTTTTTCATCATTTTTGAGGATTTGAAAAAAATCAAAAATTCAAAAAACATGGGTTATAGCCCATCGTTTTTAGAATTTTTGAAAAAAGAATTAACCTCGTTTTTCATCATTTTTGACCATGGGCTATGGCCCATACCCTACGGCATACTATAGCACGCCGTTTTTCATCATTTTTCAGGATTTGAAAAAAACTGAAAAAATTCAAAAAACATGGGTTATAGCCCATCGTTTTTGGAATTTTGGAAAAAAAAATGTAACCTCGTTTTTCATCATTTTTGACCATGGGCTTTGGCCCATACCGTACGGCATACTATAGCACGCCGTTTTTCATAATTTTTGAGGATTTGAAAAAAACTGAAAAAATTCAAAAAACATGGGTTATAGCCCATCGTTTTTTGGTTTTTGAAAAAAAGAATTAACCTAGTTTTTCATCATTTTTGACCATGGGCTATGGCCCATACCGTATGGCATACTATAGCACGCCGTTTTTCATCATTTTTGAGGATTTGAAAAAAATCAAAAATTAAAAAAACATGGGTTATAGCCCATCGTTTTTTGAATTTTGAAAAAAAAAAAATAACCTCGTTTTTCATCATTTTTGACAATGGGCTATGGCCCATACCGTACGGCATACTATAGCACGCAGTTTTTCATCATTTTTGAGGATTTGAAAAAAATTCAAAAATTCAAAAAACATGGGTTATAGCCCATCGTTTTTTGGTTTTTGAAAAAAAGAATTAACCTAGTTTTTCATCATTTTTGACCATGGGCTATGGCCCATACCGTACGGCATACTATAGCACGCCGTTTTTCATCATTTTTGAGGATTTGAAAAAAATCAAAAATTCAAAAAACATGGGTTATAGCCCATCGTTTTTTTAATTTTGAAAAAAAAAAATAACCTCGTTTTTCATCATTTTTGACAATGGGCTATGGCCCATACCGTACGGCATACTATAGCACGCAGTTTTTCATCATTTTTGAGGATTTGAAAAAATTCAAAAAACATGGGTTATAACCCATCGTTTTTAGAATTTTTGAAAAAAGAATTAACCTTGTTTTTCATCATTTTTGACCATGGGCTATGGGCCATACCGTACGGCATACTATAGCACGCCGTTTTTCATCAATTTTGAGGATTTGAAAAAAATTCAAAAAACATGGGTTATAACCCATCGTTTTTAGAATTTTTGAAAAAAGAATTAACCTCGTTTTTCATCATTTTTGACCATGGGCTATGGCCCATACCCTACGGCATACTATAGCACGCCGTTTTTCATCATTTTTCAGGATTTGAAAAAAACTGAAAAAATTAAAAAAACATGGGTTATAGCCCATCGTTTTTGGAATTTTGGAAAAAAAAATGTAACCTCGTTTTTCATCATTTTTGACCATGGGCTTTGGCCCATACCGTACGGCATACTATAGCACGCCGTTTTTCATCATTTTTGAGGATTTGAAAAAAACTGAAAAAATTCAAAAAACATGGGTTATAGCCCATCGTTTTTTGGTTTTTGAAAAAAAGAATTAACCTAGTTTTTCATCATTTTTGACCATGGGCTATGGCCCATACCGTACGGCATACTATAGCACGCCGTTTTTCATCATTTTTGAGGATTTGAAAAAAATCAAAAATTCAAAAAACATGGGTTATAGCCCATCGTTTTTTGAATTAAAAAAAAAAAAATAACCTCGTTTTTCATCATTTTTGACAATGGGCTATGGCCCATACCGTACGGCATACTATAGCACGCAGTTTTTCATCATTTTTGAGGATTTGAAAAAAATTAAAAAATTCAAAAAACATGGGTTATAGCCCATCGTTTTTTGGTTTTTGAAAAAAAGAATTAACCTAGTTTTTCATCATTTTTGACCATGGGCTATGGCCCATACCGTACGGCATACTATAGCACGCCGTTTTTCATCATTTTTGAGGATTTGAAAAAAATCAAAAATTCAAAAAACATGGGTTATAGCCCATCGTTTTTGGAATTTTGAAAAAAAAAATGTAACCTCGTTTTTCATCATTTTTGACCATGGGCTTTGGCCCATACCGTACGGCATACTATAGCACGCCGTTTTTCATCATTTTTGAGGATTATGAAAAAAACTGAAAAAATTCAAAAAACATGGGTTATAGCCCATCGTTTTTTGGTTTTTGAAAAAAAGAATTAACCTAGTTTTTCATCATTTTTGACCATGGGCTATGGCCCATACCGTACGGCATACTATAGCACGCCGTTTTTCATCATTTTTGAGGATTTGAAAAAAATCTAAAATTCAAAAAACATGGGTTATAGCCCATCGTTTTTTGAAAAAAAATAAATAAAATAACCTAGTTTTTCATCATTTTTGACAATGGGCTATGGCCCATACCGTACGGCATACTATAGCACGCAGTTTTTCATCATTTTTGAGGATTTGAAAAAAATTCAAAAATTCAAAAAACATGGGTTATAGCCCATCGTTTTTTGGTTTTTGAAAAAAAGAATTAACCTAGTTTTTCATCATTTTTGACCATGGGCTATGGCCCATACCGTACGGCATACTATAGCACGCCGTTTTTCATCATTTTTGAGGATTTGAAAAAAATCAAAAATTCAAAAAACATGGGTTATAGCCCATCGTTTTTTTAATTTTGAAAAAAAAAAAATAACCTCGTTTTTCATCATTTTTGACAATGGGCTATGGCCCATACCGTACGGCATACTATAGCACGCAGTTTTACATCATTTTTGAGGATTTGAAAAAAATTTAAACATTAAAAAAACATGGGTTATAGCCCATCGTTTTTTGATTTTTTTTTTTTTTTTTTAACCTTGTTTTTCATCATTTTTGACCATGGGCTATGGGCCATACCGCACGGCATACTATAGCACGCCGTTTTTCATCCATTTTGAGGATTTGAAAAAAATTCAAAAAACATGGGTTATAACCCATCGTTTTTAGAATTTTTGAAAAAAGAATTAACCTCGTTTTTCATCATTTTTGACCATGGGCTATGGCCCATACCCTACGGCATACTATAGCACGCCGTTTTTCATCATTTTTCAGGATTTGAAAAAAACTGAAAAAATTCAAAAAACATGGGTTATAGCCCATCGTTTTTGGAATTTTGAAAAAAAAAATGTAACCTCGTTTTTCATCATTTTTGACCATGGGCTTTGGCCCATACCGTACGGCATACTATAGCACGCCGTTTTTCATCATTTTTGAGGATTTGAAAAAAACTGAAAAAATTCAAAAAACATGGGTTATAGCCCATCGTTTTTTGGTTTTTGAAAAAAAGAATTAACCTAGTTTTTCATCATTTTTGACCATGGGCTATGGCCCATACCGTACGGCATACTATAGCACGCCGTTTTTCATCATTTTTGAGGATTTGAAAAAAATCAAAAATTCAAAAAACATGGGTTATAGCCCATCGTTTTTAGAATTTTTGAAAAAAGAATTAACCTCGTTTTTCATCATTTTTGACCATGGGCTATGGCCCATACCCTACGGCATACTATAGCACGCCGTTTTTCATCATTTTTCAGGATTTGAAAAAAACTGAAAAAATTCAAAAAACATGGGTTATAGCCCATCGTTTTTGGAATTTTGGAAAAAAAAATGTAACCTCGTTTTTCATCATTTTTGACCATGGGCTTTGGCCCATACCGTACGGCATACTATAGCACGCCGTTTTTCATCATTTTTGAGGATTTGAAAAAAACTGAAAAAATTCAAAAAACATGGGTTATAGCCCATCGTTTTTTGGTTTTTGAAAAAAAGAATTAACCTAGTTTTTCATCATTTTTGACCATGGGCTATGGCCCATACCGTACGGCATACTATAGCACGCCGTTTTTCATCATTTTTGAGGATTTGAAAAAAATCAAAAATTCAAAAAACATGGGTTATAGCCCATCGTTTTTAGAATTTTTGAAAAAAGAATTAACCTCGTTTTTCATCATTTTTGACCATGGGCTATGGCCCATACCCTACGGCATACTATAGCACGCCGTTTTTCATCATTTTTCAGGATTTGAAAAAAATGTAAACATTCAAAAAACATGGGTTATAGCCCATCGTTTTTTGGTTTTTAAAAAAAAGAATTAACCTAGTTTTTCATCATTTTTGACCATGGGCTATGGCCCATACCGTACGGCATACTATAGCACGCCGTTTTTCATCATTTTTGAGGATTTGAAAAAAATCAAAAATTCAAAAAACATGGGTTATAGCCCATCGTTTTTAGAATTTTTGAAAAAAGAATTAACCTCGTTTTTCATCATTTTTGACCATGGGCTATGGCCCATACCCTACGGCATACTATAGCACGCCGTTTTTCATCATTTTTCAGGATTTGAAAAAAACTGAAAAAATTCAAAAAACATGGGTTATAGCCCATCGTTTTTGGAATTTTGGAAAAAAAAATGTAACCTCGTTTTTCATCATTTTTGACCATGGGCTTTGGCCCATACCGTACGGCATACTATAGCACGCCGTTTTTCATCATTTTTGAGGATTTGAAAAAAACTGAAAAAATTCAAAAAACATGGGTTATAGCCCATCGTTTTTTGGTTTTTGAAAAAAAGAATTAACCTAGTTTTTCATCATTTTTGACCATGGGCTATGGCCCATACCGTACGGCATACTATAGCACGCCGTTTTTCATCATTTTTGAGGATTTGAAAAAAATCAAAAATTCAAAAAACATGGGTTATAGCCCATCGTTTTTAGAATTTTTGAAAAAAGAATTAACCTCGTTTTTCATCATTTTTGACCATGGGCTATGGCCCATACCCTACGGCATACTATAGCACGCCGTTTTTCATCATTTTTCAGGATTTGAAAAAAATTTAAACATTCAAAAAACATGGGTTATAGCCCATCGTTTTTGGAATTTTGGAAAAAAAAATGTAACCTCGTTTTTCATCATTTTTGACCATGGGCTTTGGCCCATACCGTACGGCATACTATAGCACGCCGTTTTTCATCATTTTTGAGGATTTGAAAAAAACTGAAAAAATTCAAAAAACATGGGTTATAGCCCATCGTTTTTTGGTTTTTGAAAAAAAGAATTAACCTAGTTTTTCATCATTTTTGACCATGGGCTATGGCCCATACCGTACGGCATACTATAGCACGCCGTTTTTCATCATTTTTGAGGATTTGAAAAAAATCAAAAATTCAAAAAACATGGGTTATAGCCCATCGTTTTTTGAATTTTGAAAAAAAAAAATAACCTCGTTTTTCATCATTTTTGACAATGGGCTATGGCCCATACCGTACGGCATACTATAGCACGCAGTTTTTCATCATTTTTGAGGATTCGAAAAAAACTGGAAAAATTCAAAAAACATGGGTTATAGCCCATCGTTTTTTGGTTTTTGAAAAAAAGAATTAACCTAGTTTTTCATCATTTTTGACCATGGGCTATGGCCCATACCGTACGGCATACTATAGCACGCCGTTTTTCATCATTTTTGAGGATTTGAAAAAAATCAAAAATTCAAAAAACATGGGTTATAGCCCATCGTTTTTAGAATTTTTGAAAAAAGAATTAACCTCGTTTTTCATCATTTTTGACCATGGGCTATGGCCCATACCCTACGGCATACTATAGCACGCCGTTTTTCATCATTTTTCAGGATTTGAAAAAAACTGAAAAAATTCAAAAAACATGGGTTATAGCCCATCGTTTTTGGAATTCTGGAAAAAAAAATGTAACCTCGTTTTTCATCATTTTTGACCATGGGCTTTGGCCCATACCGTACGGCATACTATAGCACGCCGTTTTTCATCATTTTTGAGGATTTGAAAAAAACTGAAAAAATTCAAAAAACATGGGTTATAGCCCATCGTTTTTTGGTTTTTGAAAAAAAGAATTAACCTAGTTTTTCATCATTTTTGACCATGGGCTATGGCCCATACCGTACGGCATACTATAGCACGCCGTTTTTCATCATTTTTGAGGATTTGAAAAAAATCAAAAATTCAAAAAACATGGGTTATAGCCCATCGTTTTTTGAATTTTGAAAAAAAAAAATAACCTCGTTTTTCATCATTTTTGACAATGGGCTATGGCCCATACCGTACGGCATACTATAGCACGCAGTTTTTCATCATTTTTGAGGATTTGAAAAAATTCAAAAAACATGGGTTATAACCCATCGTTTTTAGAATTTTTGAAAAAAGAATTAACCTTGTTTTTCATCATTTTTGACCATGGGCTATGGGCCATACCGTACGGCATACTATAGCACGCCGTTTTTCATCAATTTTGAGGATTTGAAAAAAATTCAAAAAACATGGGTTATAACCCATCATTTTTAGAATTTTTGAAAAAAGAATTAACCTCGTTTTTCATCATTTTTGACCATGGGCTATGGCCCATACCCTACGGCATACTATAGCACGCCGTTTTTCATCATTTTTCAGGATTTGAAAAAAACTGAAAAAATTCAAAAAACATGGGTTATAGCCCATCGTTTTTGGAATTTTGGAAAAAAAAATGTAACCTCGTTTTTCATCATTTTTGCCATGGGCTTTGGCCCATACCGTACGGCATACTATAGCACGCCGTTTTTCATCATTTTTGAGGATTTGAAAAAAACTGAAAAAATTCAAAAAACATGGGTTATAGCCCATCGTTTTTTGGTTTTTGAAAAAAAGAATTAACCTAGTTTTTCATCATTTTTGACCATGGGCTATGGCCCATACCGTACGGCATACTATAGCACGCCGTTTTTCATCATTTTTGAGGATTTGAAAAAAATCAAAAATTCAAAAAACATGGGTTATAGCCCATCGTTTTTTTAATTTTGAAAAAAAAAAAATAACCTCGTTTTTCATCATTTTTGACAATGGGCTATGGCCCATACCGTACGGCATACTATAGCACGCAGTTTTACATCATTTTTGAGGATTTGAAAAAAATTTAAACATTAAAAAAACATGGGTTATAGCCCATCGTTTTTTGATTTTTTTTTTTTTTTTTAACCTTGTTTTTCATCATTTTTGACCATGGGCTATGGGCCATACCGCACGGCATACTATAGCACGCCGTTTTTCATCCATTTTGAGGATTTGAAAAAAATTCAAAAAACATGGGTTATAACCCATCGTTTTTAGAATTTTTGAAAAAAGAATTAACCTCGTTTTTCATCATTTTTGACCATGGGCTATGGCCCATACCCTACGGCATACTATAGCACGCCGTTTTTCATCATTTTTCAGGATTTGAAAAAAACTGAAAAAATTCAAAAAACATGGGTTATAGCCCATCGTTTTTGGAATTTTGAAAAAAAAAATGTAACCTCGTTTTTCATCATTTTTGACCATGGGCTTTGGCCCATACCGTACGGCATACTATAGCACGCCGTTTTTCATCATTTTTGAGGATTTGAAAAAAACTGAAAAAATTCAAAAAACATGGGTTATAGCCCATCGTTTTTTGGTTTTTGAAAAAAAGAATTAACCTAGTTTTTCATCATTTTTGACCATGGGCTATGGCCCATACCGTACGGCATACTATAGCACGCCGTTTTTCATCATTTTTGAGGATTTGAAAAAAATCAAAAATTCAAAAAACATGGGTTATAGCCCATCGTTTTTAGAATTTTTGAAAAAAGAATTAACCTCGTTTTTCATCATTTTTGACCATGGGCTATGGCCCATACCCTACGGCATACTATAGCACGCCGTTTTTCATCATTTTTCAGGATTTGAAAAAAACTGAAAAAATTCAAAAAACATGGGTTATAGCCCATCGTTTTTGGAATTTTGGAAAAAAAAATGTAACCTCGTTTTTCATCATTTTTGACCATGGGCTTTGGCCCATACCGTACGGCATACTATAGCACGCCGTTTTTCATCATTTTTGAGGATTTGAAAAAAACTGAAAAAATTCAAAAAACATGGGTTATAGCCCATCGTTTTTTGGTTTTTGAAAAAAAGAATTAACCTAGTTTTTCATCATTTTTGACCATGGGCTATGGCCCATACCGTACGGCATACTATAGCACGCCGTTTTTCATCATTTTTGAGGATTTGAAAAAAATCAAAAATTCAAAAAACATGGGTTATAGCCCATCGTTTTTAGAATTTTTGAAAAAAGAATTAACCTCGTTTTTCATCATTTTTGACCATGGGCTATGGCCCATACCCTACGGCATACTATAGCACGCCGTTTTTCATCATTTTTCAGGATTTGAAAAAAATGTAAACATTCAAAAAACATGGGTTATAGCCCATCGTTTTTGGAATTTTGAAAAAAAAAATGTAACCTAGTTTTTCATCATTTTTGACCATGGGCTTTGGCCCATACCGTACGGCATACTATAGCACGCCGTTTTTCATCATTTTTGAGGATTTGAAAAAAACTGAAAAAATTCAAAAAACATGGGTTATAGCCCATCGTTTTTTGGTTTTTAAAAAAAAGAATTAACCTAGTTTTTCATCATTTTTGACCATGGGCTATGGCCCATACCGTACGGCATACTATAGCACGCCGTTTTTCATCATTTTTGAGGATTTGAAAAAAATCAAAAATTCAAAAAACATGGGTTATAGCCCATCGTTTTTAGAATTTTTGAAAAAAGAATTAACCTCGTTTTTCATCATTTTTGACCATGGGCTATGGCCCATACCCTACGGCATACTATAGCACGCCGTTTTTCATCATTTTTCAGGATTTGAAAAAAACTGAAAAAATTCAAAAAACATGGGTTATAGCCCATCGTTTTTGGAATTTTGGAAAAAAAAATGTAACCTCGTTTTTCATCATTTTTGACCATGGGCTTTGGCCCATACCGTACGGCATACTATAGCACGCCGTTTTTCATCATTTTTGAGGATTTGAAAAAAACTGAAAAAATTCAAAAAACATGGGTTATAGCCCATCGT
This sequence comes from Protomyctophum parallelum, assembly GCF_964188405.1. Classification (NCBI taxonomy): domain Eukaryota; kingdom Metazoa; phylum Chordata; class Actinopteri; order Myctophiformes; family Myctophidae; genus Protomyctophum; species Protomyctophum parallelum. The sequence goes on from NC_139705.1 coordinate 41,508,053, forward strand.
TTTTTGGTTTTTGAAAAAAAGAATTAACCTAGTTTTTCATCATTTTTGACCATGGGCTATGGCCCATACCGTACGGCATACTATAGCACGCCGTTTTTCATCATTTTTGAGGATTTGAAAAAAATCAAAAATTCAAAAAACATGGGTTATAGCCCATCGTTTTTAGAATTTTTGAAAAAAGAATTAACCTCGTTTTTCATCATTTTTGACCATGGGCTATGGCCCATACCCTACGGCATACTATAGCACGCCGTTTTTCATCATTTTTCAGGATTTGAAAAAAATTTAAACATTCAAAAAACATGGGTTATAGCCCATCGTTTTTGGAATTTTGGAAAAAAAAATGTAACCTCGTTTTTCATCATTTTTGACCATGGGCTTTGGCCCATACCGTACGGCATACTATAGCACGCCGTTTTTCATCATTTTTGAGGATTTGAAAAAAACTGAAAAAATTCAAAAAACATGGGTTATAGCCCATCGTTTTTTGGTTTTTGAAAAAAAGAATTAACCTAGTTTTTCATCATTTTTGACCATGGGCTATGGCCCATACCGTACGGCATACTATAGCACGCCGTTTTTCATCATTTTTGAGGATTTGAAAAAAATCAAAAATTCAAAAAACATGGGTTATAGCCCATCGTTTTTTGAATTTTGAAAAAAAAAAATAACCTCGTTTTTCATCATTTTTGACAATGGGCTATGGCCCATACCGTACGGCATACTATAGCACGCAGTTTTTCATCATTTTTGAGGATTCGAAAAAAACTGGAAAAATTCAAAAAACATGGGTTATAGCCCATCGTTTTTTGGTTTTTGAAAAAAAGAATTAACCTAGTTTTTCATCATTTTTGACCATGGGCTATGGCCCATACCGTACGGCATACTATAGCACGCCGTTTTTCATCATTTTTGAGGATTTGAAAAAAATCAAAAATTCAAAAAACATGGGTTATAGCCCATCGTTTTTAGAATTTTTGAAAAAAGAATTAACCTCGTTTTTCATCATTTTTGACCATGGGCTATGGCCCATACCCTACGGCATACTATAGCACGCCGTTTTTCATCATTTTTCAGGATTTGAAAAAAACTGAAAAAATTCAAAAAACATGGGTTATAGCCCATCGTTTTTGGAATTCTGGAAAAAAAAATGTAACCTCGTTTTTCATCATTTTTGACCATGGGCTTTGGCCCATACCGTACGGCATACTATAGCACGCCGTTTTTCATCATTTTTGAGGATTTGAAAAAAACTGAAAAAATTCAAAAAACATGGGTTATAGCCCATCGTTTTTTGGTTTTTGAAAAAAAGAATTAACCTAGTTTTTCATCATTTTTGACCATGGGCTATGGCCCATACCGTACGGCATACTATAGCACGCCGTTTTTCATCATTTTTGAGGATTTGAAAAAAATCAAAAATTCAAAAAACATGGGTTATAGCCCATCGTTTTTTGAATTTTGAAAAAAAAAAATAACCTCGTTTTTCATCATTTTTGACAATGGGCTATGGCCCATACCGTACGGCATACTATAGCACGCAGTTTTTCATCATTTTTGAGGATTTGAAAAAATTCAAAAAACATGGGTTATAACCCATCGTTTTTAGAATTTTTGAAAAAAGAATTAACCTTGTTTTTCATCATTTTTGACCATGGGCTATGGGCCATACCGTACGGCATACTATAGCACGCCGTTTTTCATCAATTTTGAGGATTTGAAAAAAATTCAAAAAACATGGGTTATAACCCATCATTTTTAGAATTTTTGAAAAAAGAATTAACCTCGTTTTTCATCATTTTTGACCATGGGCTATGGCCCATACCCTACGGCATACTATAGCACGCCGTTTTTCATCATTTTTCAGGATTTGAAAAAAACTGAAAAAATTCAAAAAACATGGGTTATAGCCCATCGTTTTTGGAATTTTGGAAAAAAAAATGTAACCTCGTTTTTCATCATTTTTGCCATGGGCTTTGGCCCATACCGTACGGCATACTATAGCACGCCGTTTTTCATCATTTTTGAGGATTTGAAAAAAACTGAAAAAATTCAAAAAACATGGGTTATAGCCCATCGTTTTTTGGTTTTTGAAAAAAAGAATTAACCTAGTTTTTCATCATTTTTGACCATGGGCTATGGCCCATACCGTACGGCATACTATAGCACGCCGTTTTTCATCATTTTTGAGGATTTGAAAAAAATCAAAAATTCAAAAAACATGGGTTATAGCCCATCGTTTTTAGAATTTTTGAAAAAAGAATTAACCTCGTTTTTCATCATTTTTGACCATGGGCTATGGCCCATACCCTACGGCATACTATAGCACGCCGTTTTTCATCATTTTTCAGGATTTGAAAAAAATTTAAACATTCAAAAAACATGGGTTATAGCCCATCGTTTTTGGAATTTTGGAAAAAAAAATGTAACCTCGTTTTTCATCATTTTTGACCATGGGCTTTGGCCCATACCGTACGGCATACTATAGCACGCCGTTTTTCATCATTTTTGAGGATTTGAAAAAAACTGAAAAAATTCAAAAAACATGGGTTATAGCCCATCGTTTTTTGGTTTTTGAAAAAAAGAATTAACCTAGTTTTTCATCATTTTTGACCATGGGCTATGGCCCATACCGTACGGCATACTATAGCACGCCGTTTTTCATCATTTTTGAGGATTTGAAAAAAATCAAAAATTCAAAAAACATGGGTTATAGCCCATCGTTTTTTGAATTTTGAAAAAAAAAAATAACCTCGTTTTTCATCATTTTTGACAATGGGCTATGGCCCATACCGTACGGCATACTATAGCACGCAGTTTTTCATCATTTTTGAGGATTCGAAAAAAACTGGAAAAATTCAAAAAACATGGGTTATAGCCCATCGTTTTTTGGTTTTTGAAAAAAAGAATTAACCTAGTTTTTCATCATTTTTGACCATGGGCTATGGCCCATACCGTACGGCATACTATAGCACGCCGTTTTTCATCATTTTTGAGGATTTGAAAAAAATCAAAAATTCAAAAAACATGGGTTATAGCCCATCGTTTTTAGAATTTTTGAAAAAAGAATTAACCTCGTTTTTCATCATTTTTGACCATGGGCTATGGCCCATACCCTACGGCATACTATAGCACGCCGTTTTTCATCATTTTTCAGGATTTGAAAAAAACTGAAAAAATTCAAAAAACATGGGTTATAGCCCATCGTTTTTGGAATTTTGGAAAAAAAAATGTAACCTCGTTTTTCATCATTTTTGACCATGGGCTATGGCCCATACCGTATGGCATACTATAGCACGCCGTTTTTCATCATTTTTGAGGATTTGAAAAAAATCAAAAATTAAAAAAACATGGGTTATAGCCCATCGTTTTTTGAATTTTGAAAAAAAAAAAATAACCTCGTTTTTCATCATTTTTGACAATGGGCTATGGCCCATACCGTACGGCATACTATAGCACGCAGTTTTTCATCATTTTTGAGGATTTGAAAAAAATTCAAAAATTCAAAAAACATGGGTTATAGCCCATCGTTTTTTGGTTTTTGAAAAAAAGAATTAACCTAGTTTTTCATCATTTTTGACCATGGGCTATGGCCCATACCGTACGGCATACTATAGCACGCCGTTTTTCATCATTTTTGAGGATTTGAAAAAAATCAAAAATTCAAAAAACATGGGTTATAGCCCATCGTTTTTTTAATTTTGAAAAAAAAAAATAACCTCGTTTTTCATCATTTTTGACAATGGGCTATGGCCCATACCGTACGGCATACTATAGCACGCAGTTTTTCATCATTTTTGAGGATTTGAAAAAATTCAAAAAACATGGGTTATAACCCATCGTTTTTAGAATTTTTGAAAAAAGAATTAACCTTGTTTTTCATCATTTTTGACCATGGGCTATGGGCCATACCGTACGGCATACTATAGCACGCCGTTTTTCATCAATTTTGAGGATTTGAAAAAAATTCAAAAAACATGGGTTATAACCCATCGTTTTTAGAATTTTTGAAAAAAGAATTAACCTCGTTTTTCATCATTTTTGACCATGGGCTATGGCCCATACCCTACGGCATACTATAGCACGCCGTTTTTCATCATTTTTCAGGATTTGAAAAAAACTGAAAAAATTCAAAAAACATGGGTTATAGCCCATCGTTTTTGGAATTTTGGAAAAAAAAATGTAACCTCGTTTTTCATCATTTTTGACCATGGGCTTTGGCCCATACCGTACGGCATACTATAGCACGCCGTTTTTCATCATTTTTGAGGATTTGAAAAAAACTGAAAAAATTCAAAAAACATGGGTTATAGCCCATCGTTTTTTGGTTTTTGAAAAAAAGAATTAACCTAGTTTTTCATCATTTTTGACCATGGGCTATGGCCCATACCGTACGGCATACTATAGCACGCCGTTTTTCATCATTTTTGAGGATTTGAAAAAAATCTAAAATTCAAAAAACATGGGTTATAGCCCATCGTTTTTTGAATTAAAAAAAAAAAAAAAACCTCGTTTTTCATCATTTTTGACAATGGGCTATGGCCCATACCGTACGGCATACTATAGCACGCAGTTTTTCATCATTTTTGAGGATTTGAAAAAAATTCAAAAATTCAAAAAACATGGGTTATAGCCCATCGTTTTTTGGTTTTTGAAAAAAAGAATTAACCTAGTTTTTCATCATTTTTGACCATGGGCTATGGCCCATACCGTACGGCATACTATAGCACGCCGTTTTTCATCATTTTTGAGGATTTGAAAAAAATCAAAAATTCAAAAAACATGGATTATAGCCCATCGTTTTTTTAATTTTGAAAAAAAAAAATAACCTCGTTTTTCATCATTTTTGACAATGGGCTATGGCCCATACCGTACGGCATACTATAGCACGCAGTTTTTCATCATTTTTGAGGATTTGAAAAAAATTAAAAAATTCAAAAAACATGGGTTATAGCCCATCGTTTTTTGGTTTTTGAAAAAAAGAATTAACCTAGTTTTTCATCATTTTTGACCATGGGCTATGGCCCATACCGTACGGCATACTATAGCACGCCGTTTTTCATCATTTTTGAGGATTTGAAAAAAATCAAAAATTCAAAAACATGGGTTATAGCCCATCGTTTTTGGAATTTTGAAAAAAAAAATGTAACCTCGTTTTTCATCATTTTTGACCATGGGCTTTGGCCCATACCGTACGGCATACTATAGCACGCCGTTTTTCATCATTTTTGAGGATTATGAAAAAAACTGAAAAAATTCAAAAAACATGGGTTATAGCCCATCGTTTTTTGGTTTTTGAAAAAAAGAATTAACCTAGTTTTTCATCATTTTTGACCATGGGCTATGGCCCATACCGTACGGCATACTATAGCACGCCGTTTTTCATCATTTTTCAGGATTTGAAAAAAACTGAAAAAATTCAAAAAACATGGGTTATAGCCCATCGTTTTTGGAATTTTGAAAAAAAAAATGTAACCTCGTTTTTCATCATTTTTGACCATGGGCTTTGGCCCATACCGTACGGCATACTATAGCACGCCGTTTTTCATCATTTTTGAGGATTTGAAAAAAACTGAAAAAATTCAAAAAACATGGGTTATAGCCCATCGTTTTTTGGTTTTTGAAAAAAAGAATTAACCTAGTTTTTCATCATTTTTGACCATGGGCTATGGCCCATACCGTACGGCATACTATAGCACGCCGTTTTTCATCATTTTTGAGGATTTGAAAAAAATCAAAAATTCAAAAAACATGGGTTATAGCCCATCGTTTTTAGAATTTTTGAAAAAAGAATTAACCTCGTTTTTCATCATTTTTGACCATGGGCTATGGCCCATACCCTACGGCATACTATAGCACGCCGTTTTTCATCATTTTTCAGGATTTGAAAAAAACTGAAAAAATTCAAAAAACATGGGTTATAGCCCATCGTTTTTGGAATTTTGGAAAAAAAAATGTAACCTCGTTTTTCATCATTTTTGACCATGGGCTTTGGCCCATACCGTACGGCATACTATAGCACGCCGTTTTTCATCATTTTTGAGGATTTGAAAAAAACTGAAAAAATTCAAAAAACATGGGTTATAGCCCATCGTTTTTTGGTTTTTGAAAAAAAGAATTAACCTAGTTTTTCATCATTTTTGACCATGGGCTATGGCCCATACCGTACGGCATACTATAGCACGCCGTTTTTCATCATTTTTGAGGATTTGAAAAAAATCAAAAATTCAAAAAACATGGGTTATAGCCCATCGTTTTTAGAATTTTTGAAAAAAGAATTAACCTCGTTTTTCATCATTTTTGACCATGGGCTATGGCCCATACCCTACGGCATACTATAGCACGCCGTTTTTCATCATTTTTCAGGATTTGAAAAAAATTTAAACATTCAAAAAACATGGGTTATAGCCCATCGTTTTTGGAATTTTGAAAAAAAAAATGTAACCTAGTTTTTCATCATTTTTGACCATGGGCTTTGGCCCATACCGTACGGCATACTATAGCACGCCGTTTTTCATCATTTTTGAGGATTTGAAAAAAACTGAAAAAATTCAAAAAACATGGGTTATAGCCCATCGTTTTTTGGTTTTAAAAAAAAAGAATTAACCTAGTTTTTCATCATTTTTGACCATGGGCTATGGCCCATACCGTACGGCATACTATAGCACGCCGTTTTTCATCATTTTTGAGGATTTGAAAAAAATCAAAAATTCAAAAAACATGGGTTATAGCCCATCGTTTTTAGAATTTTTGAAAAAAGAATTAACCTCGTTTTTCATCATTTTTGACCATGGGCTATGGCCCATACCCTACGGCATACTATAGCACGCCGTTTTTCATCATTTTTCAGGATTTGAAAAAAACTGAAAAAATTCAAAAAACATGGGTTATAGCCCATCGTTTTTGGAATTTTGGAAAAAAAAATGTAACCTCGTTTTTCATCATTTTTGACCATGGGCTTTGGCCCATACCGTACGGCATACTATAGCACGCCGTTTTTCATCATTTTTGAGGATTTGAAAAAAACTGAAAAAATTCAAAAAACATGGGTTATAGCCCATCGTTTTTTGGTTTTTGAAAAAAAGAATTAACCTAGTTTTTCATCATTTTTGACCATGGGCTATGGCCCATACCGTACGGCATACTATAGCACGCCGTTTTTCATCATTTTTGAGGATTTGAAAAAAATCAAAAATTCAAAAAACATGGGTTATAGCCCATCGTTTTTAGAATTTTTGAAAAAAGAATTAACCTCGTTTTTCATCATTTTTGACCATGGGCTATGGCCCATACCCTACGGCATACTATAGCACGCCGTTTTTCATCATTTTTCAGGATTTGAAAAAAATTTAAACATTCAAAAAACATGGGTTATAGCCCATCGTTTTTGGAATTTTGGAAAAAAAAATGTAACCTCGTTTTTCATCATTTTTGACCATGGGCTTTGGCCCATACCGTACGGCATACTATAGCACGCCGTTTTTCATCATTTTTGAGGATTTGAAAAAAACTGAAAAAATTCAAAAAACATGGGTTATAGCCCATCGTTTTTTGGTTTTTGAAAAAAAGAATTAACCTAGTTTTTCATCATTTTTGACCATGGGCTATGGCCCATACCGTACGGCATACTATAGCACGCCGTTTTTCATCATTTTTGAGGATTTGAAAAAAATCAAAAATTCAAAAAACATGGGTTATAGCCCATCGTTTTTTGAATTTAAAAAAAAAAAAATAACCTCGTTTTTCATCATTTTTGACAATGGGCTATGGCCCATACCGTACGGCATACTATAGCACGCAGTTTTTCATCATTTTTGAGGATTCGAAAAAAACTGGAAAAATTCAAAAAACATGGGTTATAGCCCATCGTTTTTTGGTTTTTGAAAAAAAGAATTAACCTAGTTTTTCATCATTTTTGACCATGGGCTATGGCCCATACCGTACGGCATACTATAGCACGCCGTTTTTCATCATTTTTGAGGATTTGAAAAAAATCAAAAATTCAAAAAACATGGGTTATAGCCCATCGTTTTTTTAATTTTGAAAAAAAAAAATAACCTCGTTTTTCATCATTTTTGACAATGGGCTATGGCCCATACCGTACGGCATACTATAGCACGCAGTTTTTCATCATTTTTGAGGATTTGAAAAAATTCAAAAAACATGGGTTATAACCCATCGTTTTTAGAATTTTTGAAAAAAGAATTAACCTTGTTTTTCATCATTTTTGACCATGGGCTATGGGCCATACCGTACGGCATACTATAGCACGCCGTTTTTCATCAATTTTGAGGATTTGAAAAAAATTCAAAAAACATGGGTTATAACCCATCGTTTTTAGAATTTTTGAAAAAAGAATTAACCTCGTTTTTCATCATTTTTGACCATGGGCTATGGCCCATACCCTACGGCATACTATAGCACGCCGTTTTTCATCATTTTTCAGGATTTGAAAAAAACTGAAAAAATTCAAAAAACATGGGTTATAGCCCATCGTTTTTGGAATTTTGGAAAAAAAAATGTAACCTCGTTTTTCATCATTTTTGACCATGGGCTTTGGCCCATACCGTACGGCATACTATAGCACGCCGTTTTTCATCATTTTTGAGGATTTGAAAAAAACTGAAAAAATTCAAAAAACATGGGTTATAGCCCATCGTTTTTTGGTTTTTGAAAAAAAGAATTAACCTAGTTTTTCATCATTTTTGACCATGGGCTATGGCCCATACCGTACGGCATACTATAGCACGCCGTTTTTCATCATTTTTGAGGATTTGAAAAAAATCTAAAATTCAAAAAACATGGGTTATAGCCCATCGTTTTTTGAATTAAAAAAAAAAAAATAACCTCGTTTTTCATCATTTTTGACAATGGGCTATGGCCCATACCGTACGGCATACTATAGCACGCAGTTTTTCATCATTTTTGAGGATTTGAAAAAAATTCAAAAATTCAAAAAACATGGGTTATAGCCCATCGTTTTTTGGTTTTTGAAAAAAAGAATTAACCTAGTTTTTCATCATTTTTGACCATGGGCTATGGCCCATACCGTACGGCATACTATAGCACGCCGTTTTTCATCATTTTTGAGGATTTGAAAAAAATCAAAAATTCAAAAAACATGGATTATAGCCCATCGTTTTTTTAATTTTGAAAAAAAAAAATAACCTCGTTTTTCATCATTTTTGACAATGGGCTATGGCCCATACCGTACGGCATACTATAGCACGCAGTTTTTCATCATTTTTGACCATGGGCTATGGCCCATACCGTACGGCATACTATAGCACGCCGTTTTTCATCATTTTTGAGGATTTGAAAAAAATCAAAAATTCAAAAAACATGGATTATAGCCCATCGTTTTTTTAATTTTGAAAAAAAAAAATAACCTCGTTTTTCATCATTTTTGACAATGGGCTATGGCCCATACCGTACGGCATACTATAGCACGCAGTTTTTCATCATTTTTGAGGATTTGAAAAAAATTAAAAAATTCAAAAAACATGGGTTATAGCCCATCGTTTTTTGGTTTTTGAAAAAAAGAATTAACCTAGTTTTTCATCATTTTTGACCATGGGCTATGGCCCATACCGTACGGCATACTATAGCACGCCGTTTTTCATCATTTTTGAGGATTTGAAAAAAATCAAAAATTCAAAAAACATGGGTTATAGCCCATCGTTTTTGGAATTTTGAAAAAAAAAATGTAACCTCGTTTTTCATCATTTTTGACCATGGGCTTTGGCCCATACCGTACGGCATACTATAGCACGCCGTTTTTCATCATTTTTGAGGATTATGAAAAAAACTGAAAAAATTCAAAAAACATGGGTTATAGCCCATCGTTTTTTGGTTTTTGAAAAAAAGAATTAACCTAGTTTTTCATCATTTTTGACCATGGGCTATGGCCCATACCGTACGGCATACTATAGCACGCCGTTTTTCATCATTTTTGAGGATTTGAAAAAAATCTAAAATTCAAAAAACATGGGTTATAGCCCATCGTTTTTTGAAAAAAAATAAATAAAATAACCTAGTTTTTCATCATTTTTGACAATGGGCTATGGCCCATACCGTACGGCATACTATAGCACGCAGTTTTTCATCATTTTTGAGGATTTGAAAAAAATTCAAAAATTCAAAAAACATGGGTTATAGCCCATCGTTTTTTGGTTTTTGAAAAAAAGAATTAACCTAGTTTTTCATCATTTTTGACCATGGGCTATGGCCCATACCGTACGGCATACTATAGCACGCCGTTTTTCATCATTTTTGAGGATTTGAAAAAAATCAAAAATTCAAAAAACATGGGTTATAGCCCATCGTTTTTTTAATTTTGAAAAAAAAAAAATAACCTCGTTTTTCATCATTTTTGACAATGGGCTATGGCCCATACCGTACGGCATACTATAGCACGCAGTTTTACATCATTTTTGAGGATTTGAAAAAAATTTAAACATTAAAAAAACATGGGTTATAGCCCATCGTTTTTGATTTTTTTTTTTTT